>NC_142800.1:53001627-53301627 GCF_049724085.1 Artemia sp. Qi Xiang Cuo
ATTTCCTTAAAGTAAATTTTGACTGTTTAGAGGGAAAATATCCGGTGTCCTTAAAAGAAATAACCATATTTGAAAAAGCAAAGGAAAATCTTGGGTTGGGGGTGGCTGTTCTCCAGTATGACACGGAATTTGTAAATGGGTAAAGAAACCAAATAAAAAAGGGGTTTTATATCCAGTTAGGGCACCGTTGGTAGATAATGTTAAAAATCGGGTTTGGGTTATCTATGAGCCCCCCAAAGATGTAAACTCCTATGGACATTTTTTCCCCGTTACGGCAATAAGTCGACTCTTATCCCAAGGTGTGAAGAAAGAGGAACGGCACTATTGCCCCATGTGTCTTTCCCCATTTACAACTGAACGAACATTCTCGGATCACATGAGATATTGTAAAATTCATGGGAATCAAAGAATAGATATGCCGGCAGAAGGCAAAGATACTTTACAATTTAAAAACTTCAAAATTCCCTGCTACAGGTTGATAAAGTATGTTTGGATTGTGAATCAAGACTGGTGGAGGTATCGGACCCATCAAGGCCAAATATAGTCAAGGAACACAAACTAGTTGCTTGTTCCAATGCGCATGCCCGTCACGATTCCAAAAATAAAATGCGATTTGAAGAGTTTTTTTTACTATGGATGAGGAGGGTAGCATGGAGAAGCTATTGGTGTCTTTAATGAAAACAGCAAACGGTGCAATTTCACGATTGCGTCACAACAACTACCCAATGACATTATCCGATAAGGAGGAACTGGCACAAGAAAAGGCGACAATTTTTTGGTTTGTAGAGGTGATCTTGCCCCAAAAGACGCTGTCCAGGATCAAAATCATCTTATTGACCCAAATTCAACGGGGAAAAGTAACTTTCGGGGGTGGGCTCACAATTCATGCAGTTTAAAAATTAAACTGCAACTCTTTCTTCCGGTTTCTATACATAACTCTAACTACGATCTGAAGTATGTGCTACCAGCAATGGCACATCTTCAAAGAAATGGAACAGTGGATGATGCATGGATGATAGACAGCTTTTCCTACAAAATCATTCCTAAATCATCGGAAAGGTTGCTTGTTTTGGAATTTATGTGGAGATATGTTGAAGACGACATTGAGTGCACGAATAAAATTTGCTTTTTAGATTCCTACAGTTTTGTCCCTAAATGATTGAGCGAATTAATTCAAGTGCAGAAAAACGATGACGGCTGCAACGCATTCCCCCTTCTCAAGCAACAATTTCCAAATGATTTATATGATTTGTTGACGGTCAAGGGCATATATCCTTATGATTATTACTGTTCCATGTCGAGATTCACCGAGGAAACTATTCCCTCGATCGAATCGTTTTACGACAGTCTACACGATCGTAGGTGCACCCCTGATGAATACAGTTTTGCTAAGAAAAGTGTGGGCAGAGGGAGGGTGTAAAAATGGGTTTGACTACTACAAGCTGTATTTGTCGAGGGATGTGTTAACTTTCTTAGACATCGTGTGTAAAAATGCGGACAAAATCTGTGGGGAATTTAATCTTGGTTTAGGGTATTGTTTTTCATCTCCTCATCTGGTAATGGACCTCATCCTAAAACTTAGCGGGGAAAAAATCGGGATGATCACCGACATCGATCAGCACCTGTTCATCGAGAGGTCAATGAGGGGTGGATACATTTTTCACGGGATCGTATCTTGGAAACTGATCCAACTGGAGAGAAGACGGGGACAAAATCAGATGCAGTTTTCCTTGATATGAATTCCCTCTACACCTCGGCCATGTCCCATTATGCGCTACCCTGTGATGACTATAAATGGCTCAATAAACCTCAAGCCTCCAATTTCCCCAACATTGACAGTGTTGAGGAGAATGGGCCGGTTGGATGGTTTTTTGAAATTGATGGGGAGATACCAGTTGAGCTTCACGATTCAGTAAAGGATTTTGTTTTTCCATGCATCAATAGACCTTTGACTAGGGACTCTTTGAGCCCCTGCAACAGACGTTTAGTCGAGGTGGACGGATTGCATTGGTCACCTTCAAAACAAAAACTTATTGCTGACCTTCTGCCGAAGAAAAATATTGTTGTACATCGTGTGGCTTTAAAATGGATGTGCAACGACGATTTCAACGTCACAAAGGTTCATAGAGCCCTCCAGTTTAGTTAAAAACCCTATCTGAAAACGTTTGTTGACACTTTTGTCAAGAAACATTCTGAAGCGTAGACAAAAGTCGAAAAAGACACTTATAAGCTCATTTTAAATTCGGCTTTTGGTAAAATGTGCGAGAGTGTTTGCAATAGGAATCGTTGTGACGTCGTGACCGATCCCAAACAATGTGTTCGAATTATTGCCGATCCAAATTACACTTCCTTTACAATAATTGGCCCGGACATGGGACTATTGAATAGGAAAAAAAGAAGCATTCTATTAAATAAAAATATTGCTGCAGGCAGTGCGATCTTGGAGATCTCTAAAAAGCTCATGTTGGAATTCTACTACAATGTGGCTAGGGTACAGTGGCCGGAGAAGGGGCAAGTAGAGGTCTGCTACGGGGACACATATTCTCTACTGCTAAAAGTAAAAACCCCAAACCTAATTGATGAGTTGGCGCACGGTGAAATCATCAGTTTGCGGATGGACTACACCTATTGGAGTGGGCTTTACCCAGAGGTAGTGAAACGTCGGGCGCCAAATCGACTTTTATTTTTTAAATCAGAAACGGGAAGCGACATGATTTCCCGTGGTATGTTTGTAAGTCCGAAGGTGTACTTTATACAGAGACACGACGAGGGAATCAAAAAACGTTGCAAAGGAATATCCACGCGCTGTGGATAAGAATTTCGACATGGACATCTATAGGAATTGTATTATTGAAAATACAATTCAACAAGCAAAATTGCTGGCAATTCGCTCATTGAACTACAGGAACTTCAGTGTAAATATAGAAAAAATTGCCATGAATACCATTTCCGACAAGGTTTATTTTTGTCAAGACGGTGTGACTACCCTCCCCCTGGGGCATTATTTAACTTCCGACCGAGCCGAATGTGTTAGCCATAGGGAAAGTCTCGGTTTCAGTAAAGTCCAATAAATTTCCCAAAACCTTGGGGGGGGGGGGGGGGGGCTCGGGGCCCTCGGGGGGGGGGGAAACCCAGACGGCCACCAGCGGGGGGCACACCGCCACTACCAAAGTTATCTATTTTTACTTAGAGCAGCTTTTTTTTGTAAATATACATGTTGCATTCAAATAAAAAAAATGATGTAAAAAAGTGATATTCTTCAAAGTGTATTTTTTTTCATTAAATGTTGTATTTTTCTATAAATAAATTATATTTATTAAAGTTTTTTTTTCTAGTACATTTTTTTAAATAAATGTTTTTTATTATAAATAAATTAAAAAAAAAGTTTATTTTTCTTTGTTTTCTGTAAAGTGCTGTTTTTTTTATAATACAAGAAATATGATTCTGTATTGATTTTGTTCTTCTCATTACTCTTGAACGGACTAGTAATAGGGAAATTATTTAGCCATTAGACAACTATAGTCTACAGTTAGTTGTCCAGGTGAACTGTTGAAGGGAACATGTGTCAATTTAAAACACCATTCAGATCGTTTCTGTGTGGGCCATCAATGTCAGGCAAAACAACACTCTTAACTAAAATAATTAAAAATTGTGATAAAATGTTTGTGGAAAAGCCGAAAAAAATCTACTATTGTTAGAGTATTTGGCAGGAGTCATACGCTAAAATAAAAGCAATTGGCACCGCGGGATTGGTGCAGATACAATTCATACAGGGACTTGATGTTTTCAACATTATTGAACCAAACTCTTGGTTGATTATTGACGATCTGGCTGAATCTATTGAACAATGGTCCCAGGAAATGCTGCAATTGTTCACCGTTCGCTCTCATCTTGAACAGATTTCCATTACTCTGGTTCTACACAACCTCTTTCATCAGAGCAAATGTATGCGAACAATTGCATTGAACTGCACATACTATATCATTTACAGAGTTGTTCGTGATTCTAGCTCGCTAATAACTCTCAGTAAACAAATATATCCAGGCACCCCCAAATTTCTGCTCTCAGCGTACAATCAGGCAACTAATAAACCCTACGGCTATATCATATTGCATCTTAATAAAAAGACACCCCAAGATTTGTGTGTAATCACAGATATTTTTGATGTTTAAATTACAACATATCCTCATACGAACACCAAACAGACTCTTTAGTCGCCATCATGGTGGTGAAGAAACTACATGTAAAAAAAAATTGATATATAATTCTAAGAGATACAATATATCCGCCTGTGAATGCCACACTCACGCAGAATATTGACCATTATTTCATTAATCTAATGTCCGAAGTTTGTTTAAATTTGACCGAGGGCAATGTTCAACTGCCAGAAGTAGTTAAGCAACAGGCAAAGCAACATCGTTCCATTGTACGTACATTGGCCTCTAAAAACAAAGGAAAGAATTTTAAAAGGAAACGTCTTCTTCAGACGGGCGGTAGCTTTTTCACACTTTTACTGCCAATAATTGCAGGACTTGTAAACAGTTTTCTCTAGAGAATGGCCAAACCCTATAAATTGACTCCAATAGAACTCGCTGTCTTACCCGTGGAACGCTTCGAGAACAATCTGAGTGAATTCATCGACAACGAGAATATTAAAGATCATAGAACACTGCGTTTACTTCAAGATGTACTTGGCCGAGTGAACAAACATAAGCCCTATCATGCAAAGGCCAGTGGTATTGACCACAAAAAAGAATCATCTCCTCAGGATTCTGCTGGAACACAATTAAAGAAGAAGGAATTGGATTCAATTGTGCCGAAAATTGGAAATCTAATGTCCCACTCATATCGTGAACAAAGTAAACGACTCCTAACATATCTCATGGAAAGTAGTCAAGATCATATTCAAGTTGATAGCAATGGGAAGGAGATTATAATTCAGGGCAAGAGCTATAATCTACTTAATTTAATCTATGATATGGTTACAAATTGTAAAGGACTATTATCATTTGACGCTCATCCATACAACTTTCTAAATACATCAAACTTCCCCAAAAGCCTTATCAACAATAGACGAATTCTAAAAAAATTAAAAGAACATGCACCCTCAACACCATTAAAATATGAACATGAAGAAGAAGAAGAAGATTTTAAATCAATCTTGGAAAATACTAGCACACCTAGTGGAAACTTGTCAATAAGGAGGAGCAGCACACCACTGATAGCTAGACAAAAGCGAAGACGTATCAAGTCAACGTCACCACCACCATCACCAACCACCATTATACAAAAGGGTAGCGGAAGTTATACTACGAGCTTACCTTCAAAATGGCTCAAGTTCTGAAACGTGTTTATGAAATTATAGGTGTATTGGGTAGATTAATTTATCCCACCACTCTGTCCAAGGCCACTGGTATTCATGCTAAAGGTGTAAGAAACTACCTACAATTCGAAGCCAGTTACACTCTGCACACAAATAATACACTTCATGGTAACAAATATCGAAAAATTAAAGCCTTTTTCTAATTGCATATGATGCAAGCAGATCTCTTTACTCTGGATGAGATTCAAAGACGTTACGATACACCGTACAAGTCTATTCTACTTGCAATCAGTGTTTAGAGTCGCTTTGCATGTGCCATTCCATTGCAGTCAAAGAGAGGTGTTGAAGTTGATCAGGCCGTTGAAAGTATTCTCGAACAGGATTCGTATAAATAAATTCAAACAGAACGCGGTAGTGAATTTGTTACTCCCCTTGCTGCAAAAGTACTATTGAAATGTAATACACTTCTCTATAACAGTCATGGCCCTATTACGGCTGCATTGGCCGAACGATTTATAAGAACTATTCGACTTTTAATTTCAAGATATTGTACTTTGAAAAATACATCTGCTTTTATTCATGATTTAGATAAAATCATGTTGATTTATAATCAACGAACTCATCGATCATTGTCCAATTCAACCCCAACGGAAGTTTATCATTCTGATCATGATACAATTGACACCTTTCTTAAACAATATTCCAATGAAACGAGTTTCAAGAAGAAAAAATTCAATGTTGGTGATACTGTTCGAACTAATAGAACAACTAATGTTTTTGAAAAGGGTAATTCCTTGTGGTCCACAGAACTTTTTAAAGTGGCAAAAATCCTAGACACTAAACCCATAACTTATCGTTTGCGCTATACCAAAGATGAAGAAATTCTCGGCGGGTTTTATTACTATGAACTACAAAAAGTTAAAAATAATAGTGAAATCTATCAAATTGAAAAGATATTAAAGACTCGTACTCACAGGGGTAAGAAACAGTTACTTGTTCGGTGGCTAGGATACAACTCTGATTTTGATTCTTGGATCAGTGTTGAACATATTGACAATGCCCCATGATTTCTATGTAACTTTTATGTCCAACGTTTCCGATCCTTTCTAAAATGATTTGAATAAAACAAGTGATTTTTGGACGAAACTCTCCCCCGCCATCAAATTCGATGACAGAAAGTATGAAGTGGCTCTTGTCCACTGTAATCTCAAAAATACCTATGACATCCTGAGAAAGGATCGTGTGTATGATATAAAAGTTATACCATTCGACTGGTCACTCTTTGTCGAATATAAATGGATTGAAGCACATAAATCTAGCGAATATCCACATGTAAAATTGAAATATATTGAATATGATATTATGACAGATTTGTGTCATACAATCAAAAGAAAAATCTCATATCGTAGGAATGGTACATTCCATTTTAATCATTCAATGGAACACGATAGGATTTACATTAGCTCACCTGTTGAAACTGAAATAATTCATCTCAATGATAATCTGAGAGATGTTCTTGGCTTTAAACAGAATATGATCAATGGGAAAAACGCTGGCACTGTTTACGGGATGGATCAAGTTATTTTCGCTGATTATCCACCTGGTTTCCTCTCGGACTCTTGCATATTTCTGTATGCATCCTTTGTGGAAACATTGAGAGTTGGTAAATCCAATGTCCCCCTCCTATGTGTTCTTGAACGAAAAACAACTCATGAACTTGTTCATCACTATAATGTAAAGCATCTTCAGTATGTTCCTGTAAACACTTCGTATTTGGAACTCTGTCAGTTAACACTAAGAAGTGAATTGGGTGATCCTCTAGCAATAACAAAAGGTTTAACAGTGATTACATGTCATTTTCTACCTATTGTCGGCGACACCACCTAAAATGAACAATAGAAGAATTCCATTTGTCTGTCCCGATATCGATTGCTATGTTGGTGCTCTGAGTCCACGTCAAATAGGCAATGGATTGGACTACTACAAGGTGCGTACTACAATGTCTGGCAAGGGTCTTGGCAGCTGGTTTACTAGGCTATTTCGTTCTGCACTACCCCTTGCCAGAAAATATCTTGTACCTGCTGCATCAAATTTTGCTACCTCAACACTATACGACTGGGGGTCGGGTAAAAATTTCAACGACAGTACTAAGTAATATATTAGATCTTTCGCAAGGGCTGTTGCTGAACAATTAAAACCTTGGCAAAGTGGGAAGGGATTGAAAAGGATACGTGTGCGTCATTAACTAATCAGTCTCTATCAAGGCGGGAAGCGAAGGACATCAACAAGGACTTTGAGAAATAAAAAAACGAAGACTAATAAGAAGAAGAAAAAGAAAAAGATTGTTAGGGCAAAGAAGGATTTCTTCTCTTAAGATGACTTATCTCCCCCACAAGAAATCAAATCCATCAATCAGATCCTAATTGAATCTGTTCAATGCTGAAAATTTTGATGTCAGTGATGTCAAGTATGGCTACTATGAACAATTCATCCCCAACAACCCCTCTCGGAAAATATACACTTTCAAATATTTTCCAATGAAGACTGTTTCATTGATTTTTCATTAACATTTATTGATTTAAATGCTGCGGTGAAGAAAAAGTCAGATAATACAACTCCAACTGCTGCCGATGGTCTCTCCTACGAAAACTGTATAATACACAACCTGTTCAAACAAATTGATGTATTTATTAATGGAATATTGGTGAGCACTAGCAATAATTTATCCAACTATGCAAGCTACATACAATTTATGATGATGACACCAAAGGCTTATAAGGAGTTGAGAGGAAAATCATTGGGCTATGAGTATCGATCAGGTGTTGATACTGACGGCAAGTTAAATACAACGGTGGGCCAGGACAATCACTTAGTTAAAAAATTAAAAAATGATTTGTTCAATATATCCTAATAGCAACCCCTCAGTTTTAAAATTTGCATAAATTGACAGCCAGCCACGTCAAATTTCATGTTCAGAAAAACAGTTGCTGCAGCACCCGATGCAAATGTCATTATCACATCGGCAATTCTCCACGTCCGAAAATAACAGGTTATGAGCTCTGTTGCATTGGCAGTGGAAAAGCTAAGAGCCAATGGTAACAACATTAAACTTTTTTTCCCCCATACAATCAACAATCAACGTCACATTGCCACCGGCTCTCGTAGCTATACCTTTTCATCATTTATCAATGGAGAAATCCCATCAAAACTGGCTTTGGCCTTTGTGAAGAGTGGCAGTGCCGTTGGATCCTGTACTGAATCCCCCCATGATTTTAATTTTTTCGGTCTATCTAGCCTTGTGTGCAAAGTGAATGGTATTCCACTGTACACTCTATCATTTGACAAAAAATCCTATAGAACTCTTTACGAGTTGACCATGCAATCCCTAAATCATGACTCCCAACTATTTGAAAATGGAATAAGCGATTCAATGTTTTCAAAAAATCATGGTGTAATTGTTTTTGACCTGTTGGGGACCCAGGATATGAGCATAGTACGAACAGGAAATGTACGTTTAGAGTGTACATTTGCTAATGCTTTTAATGAGAATATCACGCTAATATCATTGAGTCAATTTGAAACCTATTGGGAAATCACACCTGACGGCTGTGTTCTACTAGAACTAGAACCATGAACACAAACCAAATAATCAACGCATTTAATATGGATCCATACATGTTGCAGTACAAGTCCTATTGCATTCCATCGGACTTCATTGACAAAATTCCAAGTGTTAACAATACCCTAATCATTGTTAATAGCAGTCCATCGACTTTGAAGACAGGCCATTGGCTATGCATCTTTCAAGCAGCGAAGAATATTGAATTTTTGGATCCTCTTGGCCTGTCGTATAAATTCTACACTCCATACATCAGCAACTTTATCGAGAGCAGTGGGAAAACTATTATTCAAAATCAACGAAGAGTACAGGATTTTACGACTAAGACATGTGGCTTTCATGCTCTACTCTTTTTCATGTTCAGATGTCGTGGCTATACCTACAAACAGTTTCTCGACATTTACGTTGACTTACCTCGATTGAACGACTTTCTAGCGGAAAATATACTTACAAGCGTATTTAATATTGATTGTAGTGCCCTACGAATAAAATGTTCTAAAAATGTATGTGAAATTGTTTATTAATAAATGAAAAATGTATGTACATGATAATAACGACTTTTCTACTCTTTAGATTTCATCTTCTACTAGGTATTTGTCAAGAGCGACTAATGCAGGTATAATATATGAATTCACAGTATACTGATCCTGATGTGCTGCAATGTCAGGGTCGCATTTTCGACAATAGAGTTTAACTTCACTCTTATCATATCTCTTTGTATAGTCACTGATACTATTCTCATTCATTTTATAGAATATACATGTTTCAATTTGCTTATTGGAAGCAATGTCATAAACAGTGTCCTCAAGTGGCGAATCACATTCCGTCACAGCCAAATAAAAATCAGTGGGCTTATAATCATAGTAGTCATTGTCTTCACAACGATAAATTCTTTTGTTGTTCCAACAGTTGAATTGCTGACCCGCCTCCTCCTCCCAGAACTATCTAAAACCACGACGATGCCAATCTCTTAGCAATAAACTAAAATCACGCTTAGGATTCTTTCCAATCATACCGGGATATGTATTCTCCCACTGATTACATTTATCATAGTGGAAATTGGAGCATAGGTGTCCTCTAGGATGAGAGTCACACGCCTCTTCAAGACAGGAATTACAACCTTTAATTTGTACAGCATATCCTCTATGCAATTTACACGGGTTGCATAATCTGCACTTTTCATCATACTCACCAATTACTGTACAATTCTCACATGATGACCAGCTGTCCAGTGTGTACATGCATAGTGGACATGTATGGAACATTTTTTCATGTGTTGACACTCTCACTGCCACAATGAAACTGAGCTACCAACAACAACAAATTGAGTGGGATAGAGAGAGAGAGGAGTAAATCATCCTTGAACTTCATCTTTCTCATAAAAAGCTACTTACTCTCTTTGAAAAGGTGTAGAGCATTAGGCAAATAGTATGGGAATTCCTATACGTCCCGTAGAAATAGAAGGTCATGTGAGAGGATACTCACTCTCTTTTAAAAGGTGTAGAGCATCAAGCAAATAGCATAGGAAGGAACATAGTCTACCCAAATAGCATAGGAAGGAACATAGTCTACCCAAATAGCACAGGAAGGAACATAATCTACCCAAATAGCATAGGAAGGAACATAATCTACCCAAATAGCACATGAAGGAACATAATCTACCCAAATAGCACAGGAAGGAACATAATCTACCCAAATAGCACAGGAAGGAACATAATCTACTCAAATAGCACAGGAAGTAACATAATCTACCCAAATAGCACAGGATGGAACATAATCTACCCAAATAGCATAGGAAGGAACACAATCTACCCAAATCGCACAGGAAGGAACATAATCTACCCAAAGTATAAGGTACTACTCTATTCGTGCTGCAAGAAAATAGCATGGTAAGTCCTATGGCAGCAAGCAAAGTTAGCACTCTACTTATGCTAGTGAACAAAGGAAAATGCGTTAATAGTACTGTTGTTACTAGTACTACCGTTATTATTATTAATAATAGTACTAGCATTACCAATACTCCTACTCTGACTGCTATTTCAGCTATGCCTAAGGGTATGAAGATGAGATTTTGAGGGGGGAAATGTGAACTGAATCACAATATGCTGTCTGTATGCAGGTTGTTAAAAAGGCGTATTAGCAATATCTTAGGAACAGGTGGGTGTGTGAAGTTGAACCTAACAGAATTTGTTATGGGGGATGTTGAACTAACCAAAAGAAAATATTTGTATCCTAATGCTACATATTCTAATCATACTAGTACTGCTGCAATTTGTTAGTACTACTTCTACTACTACTATACCTTTTACCATTAATTCTACCACTACTGCTACTGCTGCTGCTATTAAATCTGGGGATAAAAAAAAAAAACAAATAGAAAAAAAACAAAAAACAAACGAAACTGTGGCCAGTGGAGAAAAAAGAAAAGACAAATGCAAAACAACGCGGATATTTCGCCTGTATATCACAAACAAGGCGTCTTCAGCACGATAGACAGAAAAAGAACAAGTTAAAATGAAAAAAAAAAACAAGTTTAAACTAAAAAAACAATAAAACCACCACCAAAAAAAAAATTTATACAATTGGCGCAAACTGATCCACGTAGGGAAAAGATGCTATTATGGAGTTACTTTAGTGAGAACACCAGAGCAACTGAGCAAAAATAAAAAAAAGTTGGAAATAACTTTAACTATGCTGTTGTGAAATAATCCTTTTATTGGCTATTATTGAAGCAATTCGTTTTGGTCTAGCAGGTAAAACAATCCCCAGGTGATTATTTATAATTTTAATTCCCTTATTGACTGTTGATTCACTCTTTAGAAAATTATCATAAATCGGGTCAATATTTAAACTACCTGTGTCTCTATTTATCGAAAGGTTAGCAAACATATGTTGTTTAATTTCAATGGCTTCTCTCGCCAACTGTGTATACCCCTTATCATGTGAAATAGCTAAGGCCTCATCAAATTTTACAAAGTGATCTGGTTGAAACCAAATATGTTCTGCTAAAGCCGAAACAAAAGTTTCTGGAGGCTTGCTTAATTGTAGGATCTTTTCTATTGAATTTCGGTGTTCAACAAACCTTTCAACAAATTTTTGGTGAGTCCTTACAATATAGAACTTCCCACAACAACAAGGAATCTTATACACCCCACTTACCAAATTTCCCCGGGTTAAATCCTTACCAGAACTAAAGAAACTACCCATTGGCCTCACCGATTGGAAACATGTATCAATACCAAATTTACGCAAAATCCGTGAAAGTTTCTCACCCGAACCAGGTACATATGACAATGAAATGAAACTTTTTAATACATTTAGATCTAAAGACAGAGAAACCCCAATAGCCCTACTATCATGTTTAACACGTCTATTTTCAATTATTTTGTCAATAAACTTAATTGGGTAATTATTACAAAACAAAACATCCCTCAAGTATAACAATTCCGAATCCAGAAATTCCTGGGAACAAATTGTAAAGGCTCTATCCACTAGTGAAATTACAACCCCTCGTTTCACCGATATAGGGTGGCAAGAATGAAAATTCAAATATCTATCATTGTGGGTAGATTTTCTGTAAATCGAGAAAAGTAAATGGAGATCCTTTTTAATTAATAAAATATCCAGGAAAGGTAATTTATTATTTTCCTCAAACTCAACTGAAAATTTAAAATTGTTATCAAAAATATTTAAATGCTTACAAAATAGGTCTAAGGAATCCAATCCATGTTTCCAAACGCAAACCACATCATCCATGAACCTACCCCGGCAACAAGGGGAGATTCTAAAACTGTTTATAGCGGAGGTTTCAATAGCATCCATGAAAAGATTTGCCAATAAAGGAGAGAGAGAAGCCCCATAGGTAACCGAAAAATTTGTCTATAAAACTCCCCTCTAAAACTAAAATAAAAAGAAAATTCATTTACTAGGATAATTACTTTCATAATGACTTCAATATCCAAACTGGCTAAAGTCACATCTTGTATTAAATCAAAGTGTATTTCTAATTTACTTTTTGAAATGTCCTCGCACCTTTTTAAATCACAATTTGAATACATGGAAACAACATCGAAACTACAAAGAATTGAACTATCCTCCAACGTGAAATTTCAGAATTTATTAGTAAGATCAGTCGAATTTTTTAAATATGTTCTTTTGTATTCTTAAAAGTGTACGCAATGCTACCGACAACCATTTTCCTAATTTCGAAACAGGTGACGGAAAAGTTGACACAATGGGGCGGAGGGGGGCTCCAGTCTTATGAATCTTAGGTAGACCATAGATCTTGGGTGACGAACAACCCCTAGGATAATATTTGTTATAAAACTGTGGGGTAATGTGCAAATTATTTTTTAATGACTCCAATTTCTTTCTTGTTGATTTTACATATTTATCTGTCGGATCAAAATCAAGTTCTTTGTATGTAGTAGTGTCAGAAATAATGGATTTCATTTGATTATTATAATCTTCAGTGTTCATAATAACAGTCGTGTTTCCCTCATCGGCTCTGGTGATAGTTAGGAATTTATCCTTTTTGAAATCTGAAAGTATTTTAATGTTATTTTTTGTGAGATGTCTTTACCAATTAAGCTCATATTAAAGGTGTTTAGTTTTCTTACGATCTCGGCTCTAAGTTCTTGAGGAGTATCAACTTTATCTATAGAAGCCATATTTCCTGACTCCACCTTTGAAGTTATGTTTGAATAGGAGACTGGTGTTGGAAAACAGAACTTAGAGCCCTTCGACAAAACTGCCTCCTGTTGAATATTAAGAGGTTTAGAAGACAAATTCTTAATTGCTGGACCCAGACAAAAACGAGGATAAAAAACATCCAAATCTTGGAACTTCTCAAACAAAAGTTTATTAAACTTGTCAACCAGACGAACCTTAGACAAATGAAAATCATGGCGAAAAGATCTAATGGTCTTAAAAGAGTTTTAACAGAATTTAAGATTTCGGAATCACCGATTCCTTCTTGCAATTTTTTAAGAAAATTTGTTGATTTATTAAATTAGCATGTTTTTTAACCAAAGACGAAAGAAAGTTTGTTGATTTAACAAATTAGCATGTTTTTTAACCAAAGAAGATTATCATAAATTTGGTCAATATTTAAACTACCTGTGTCTCTATTTATCGAAAGGTTAGGAAACATATGATTTTTAATTTCAATGGCTTTTCTCGCCCACTGTGTATACCCCTTATCATTTGAAATAGCTAAGGCCTCCTCAAATTTTACAATGTGATCTGGTTGAAACCAAATATGTTCTGCTGAAGCCGAAACAAAACTTTCTGGAGTCTTGCTTAATTGTAGGGTCTTTTCTATTGAATTTCGGTGTCCAACAAACCTTTCAACAAATTGTTGGTGAGTCCTACTAATATAGAACTTCCCAGAAGAACACGGAATCTTATACACCCCACTTACCAAATTTCCCCGGGTTAAATCCTTACCAGAACTAAAGAAACTACCTATTGGCCTCAACGATTGGAAACATGTATCAATACCAAATTTACGCAAAATCCGGGAGAGTTTCTCACCCAAACCAGGTAAATATGGCAATGAAATGAAACTTTTTGATATATTTAAATCTAAAGACATAGAAACCCCAATAGCCCTACAATCATATTTAACACTTCTATTTTCAATTATTTTATCAATAAAGTTAATTGGGTAATTATTACAAAACAAAAAATCCCTCAAGTATAACAATTCCGAATCCAGAAATTGCTGGGAACAAATTCTAAAGGCTCTATCCACTAGTGAAATTAAAATCCCCCATTTCACCGATATAGGGTGGCAAGAATGAAAATTCAAATACCTAACATTCTGGGTAGGTTTTCTGTAAATCGAGAAAAGTAAATGGAGATCCCTTTTAAATAATAAAATATCCAGGAAATGTAATTTATTATTTTCCTCAAACTCAACTGTAAATTTAATATTGTTATCAAAACCATTTAAATGCTTACAAAATAGGTCTATGGAGTCCAATCCATGTTTCCAAACGCAACCCACATCATCCATAAACCTACCCCAGAAACAAGGAGAGATTCTAAAACTGTTTATAGCGGAGGTTACAATAGCATCCATGAAAAGATTTGCCAATAAAGGAGAGAGAGAAGCCCCCATAAGGGGGGTGTATAAGATTCCGTGTTCTTGTGGGAAGTTCTATATTGGTAGGACTCAACAACAGTTTGTTGAAAGATTTGTTGAAGACCGAAATTCAGTAGAAAAGACCCTACAATTAAGCAAGCCTCCAGAAACTTTTGTTTCGGCTTTAGCAGAACATATTTGGTTCAACCAGATCACTTTGTAAAATTTGATGAGGCCTTATCTATTTCAAATGATAAGGGGTATACACAGTGGGCAAGAAAAGCCATTGAAATTAAAAAACATATGTTTACTAACCTTTCGATAAATAGAGACACATTTAGTTTAAACATTGACCCAATTTATGATAATCTTCAAAAGAGTGAATCAACAGTCAATAAGGGAATTAAGATTATAAATAATCACCTGGGGACTGTTTTACCTGCTAGACCAAAACGAATTGCTTCAATAATAGCCAATAAAAGGATTATTTCACAACAGCATAGTTAAAGTAAATTCCCTTTTTTTCCTCAGTTACTCTGGTGTTCTCACTAAAGTAACTCCATAATAGCATTTTTCCCTACGTGGATCAGGTTGCGCTAATTGTATAATTTTTTTTTGGTGGTGGTTTTATTGTTTTTTTTTAGTTTTAACTTGTTTGTTTTTTTTCTTTTTTTCTTGTTCTTTTTCTGTCTATCGTGCTGAAGACGCCTTGTTTGTGATACAGGCGGAATATTCGCGTTGTTTCGCATTTGTCTTTTCTTTTTTCTCCACTGGCCACCGTCTCGTTTGTCGTTTTTTTCTCTTTGTTGTTTTTTTTTTGTAATGGCTGGCCAGTTAGGCTTAAGATCTTTCATTCGTCAATTGTACGGGCAACAATTAGCCGTTTCTGTCAATTACTATTTGTCTTTGGTTAAAAAACATGCTAATTTGTTAAATCAACAAAATTTCTTAAAAAATTACAAGAAGGAATCAGTGATTCCAAAATCTTTTAAAATATTTACCCATTTTGGATTTGAAAATGAAACAAAATTAAAAAACAAATTAAGCCTAATGGCTTTAAATCACATAATTTCTGAACAAAAGCGGAGAGGTTTTCAACTGTCTGAGGATTTAAATTCTGTTGAAACCCTTAGAGCCTTCACAATTTGTTCCCAGGAATTTCTGGATTCGGAATTGTTATACTTGAGGGATGTTTTGTTATGTAATAATTACCCAATTAAGTTTATTGACAAAATAATTGAAAATAGACGTGTTAAACATGATAGTAGGGCTATTGGGGTTTCTCTGTTTTTAGATTTAAATGTATCAAAAAGTTTCATTTCATTGCCATATGTACCTGGTTTGGGTGAGAAACTTTCTCGGATTTTGCGTAAATTTGGTATTGATACATGTTTCCAATCGGTGAGGCCAATGGGTAGTTTCTTTAGTTCTGGTAAGGATTTAACCCGGGGAAAATTGGTAAGTGGGGTGTATAAGATTCCGTGTTCTTGTGGGAAGTTCTATATTGGTAGGATTCACCAACAATTTGTTGAAAGGTTTGTTGAACACCAAAATTCAATAGAAAAGACCCTACAATTAAGCAAGCCTCCAGAAACTTTTGTTTCGGCTTTAGCAGAACATATTTGGTTTCAACCAGATCACTTTGTCAAATTTGACGAGGCCATATCTTTTTCTAATGATATGGGGTATGCACAGTGAGCGAGAGAAGCCATTGAAATTAAAAAACATATGTTTGCTAACCTTTCGATAAATACAGACACAGGTAGTTTAAATATTGAACCAATTTATGATAATCTTCTAAAAAGTGAATCAACAGTCAATAAGGGAATTAAGATTATAAATAATCACCAGGGGACTGATTTACCTGCTAGACCAAAACGAATTGCTTCAATAATAGCCAATAAAAGGATTATTTCACAACAGCATAGTTAAAGTAATTTCCATTTTTTTTTTCAGTTGCTCTGGTGTTCTTACTAAAGTAACTCCATAATAGCATCTTTTCCATACGTGGATCAGTTTGCGCTAATTGTAAAATTTTTTTTGGGTGGTGGTTTTATTGGTTTTTTAGTTTTAACTTGTTTTGTTTTTTTTTTATTTTTATCTTGTTCTTTTTCTGTCTATCGTACTGAAGACGCCTTGTTTGTGATACAGGCGAAAAATCCGCGTTGTTTTGCATTTGTCTTTTCTTTTTTCTCCACTGACCACAGTCTAGTTTTTTTGTTTTTTTTTCTCTTTATTATTTTTTTTTTGTCATGGCTGGCCAGTTCGGCTTAAGATCTTTCATTCGTCAATTGTACGGGCAACAATTAGCCGCTTCTGTCAATTATTATTTGTCTTTGGTTAAAAAACGTGCATATTTGTTACCTCAACAGATTTTCTATAAAATTTACAAAAAGAAATCGGTGATTCCGAAATCTTTTAAAATATGTACCCATTTTGGAATTGAAAATGAAACAAAATTAAAAAACAAATTAAGCCTAATGGCTTTAAATCACTTAATTTCTTAACAAAAGCAGAGACATTTTCAACTGTCTAAGGACTTAAATTCTGTTGAAACCCTTTTAAGGAATAACCTTCCATGTGACATTTTTATGCGAATTAAAGAAATGGCCATTAGATCTTTCGCCATGATTTTCATTTGTCTATGGTTCGTCTGGTTGACAAGTTTAATAAAGTTTTGTTCTAGAAGTTCCAAGATTCGGATGTTTTTTATCCTCCTATTCAAAAATAACTTCAAAGGTGGAGTCAGGAATTATGGCTTCTATAGATAAAGTTGATACTCCTCAAGAACTTAGAGCCGAGATCGTAAGAAAACTAAACACCTTTAATATGAGCTTAATTGGTAAAGACATCTCACAAAAAATAACATTAAAATACTTTCAGATATGAAAAATGATAAATTCCTTACTATCACCAGAGCCAATGAGGGAAACACGATTGTTATTATGAACATTGAAGATTATAATAATCAAATGAAATCCATTATTTCTGACACTACTAGATACAAAAAACTTAATTTTGATCCTACACATAAATATGTAAAATCAACAAGAAAGGAATTGGAGTCATTGAAAAATAATTTGCACATTACCCCACAGTTTTATAACAAATATTATCCTAGAGATTTTTCGTCACCCAAGATCTATTGTCTACCTAATATTCATAAGCCTAGAGCCCCCCTCCGTTCCGTTGTGTCAACTTTTCTGTTAATTGTTCTGAAATGAAGACAATGACTTCTGGTGGCATTGCATTCACTTTGTGGAACACAAAGATCATATTTAAAAAATTCGATAGATCTCACCAAAAAATTAAGAATTTTCACATTGAACGATAGTTCGATCCTTTGTAGTTTCGATGCTGTTTCCATGTATTCAAATTTTGATTTAAAAAGGTGCGAGGACATTTTAAAAGTAAATTAGAAATACACTTTGATTTAATACAAGATGTGACTTTAGCCAGTTTGGATATTGAAGTCATTATGAAACTAATTATTCTAGTAAATGAATTTTCTTTTTATTTTGGTTTTAGAGGGGAGTTTCATAGACAAATTTTTTGGTTACCTATGGGGGCTTCTCTCTCTTCTTTATTGGCGGATCTTTTCATGGATGCTATTGAAACCTACGCTATAAACAGTTTTAGAATCTCCCCTTGTTTCTGGAGTAGGTTCATGGATGATGTGGTTTGCGTTTGGAAACATGGATTGGACTCCTTAGACCTATTTTATAAGCATTTAAATAGTTTTGATAACAATATTAAATTTACAGTTGAGTTTGAGGAAAATAATAAATTACCTTTCCTGGATATTTTATTAATTAAAAGGGATCTCCATTTACTTTTCTCGATTTACAGAAAACCTACCCACAATGATAGGTATTTGAATTTCCCTTCTTGCCACCCTATGTCGGTGAAACGGGGGGTTGTAATTTCACTAGTGGATAGAGCCTTTAGAATTTGTTCCCAGGAATTTCTGGATTCGGAATTGTTATACTTAAGGGATGTTTTGTTTTGTAACAATTATCCAATTAAGTTTATTGACAAAATAATTGAAAATAGACGTGTTAAACATGATAGTAGGGTTATTGGGGTTTCTCAGTATTTAGATTTACATGTATCTAAAAGTTTAATTTTATTGCCAATGTACCTGGTTTGGGTGAGAAGCTTTCACAGATGTTGCGTAATTTTGGTATTAATACATGTTTTCAATCAGTGAGACCAATGGGTAGTTTCTTTAATTCTGGGAAGGATTTAACCCGGGGAAATTTGGTAAGTGGGGTGTACAAGATTCCGTGTTCTTGTGGGAAGTTCTATATTGGTAGGACTAACCAACAATTTGTTGAAAGGCTTGTTGAACACCGAAATTCAATAGAAAAGACCCTACAATTAAGCAAGCCTCCAGAAACTTTTGTTTCGGCTTTAGCAGAACATATTTTGTTTCAACCAGATCACTTTGTAAAATTTGATGAGGTCTTATCTATTTCAAATGATAAGGAGTATACACAGCGGGCGAGAGAAGCCATTGAAATCAAAAAACATATGTTTGCTAACCTTTCGATAAATACAACCACAGGTAGTTTAAATATTGACCCAATTTATCTAAAGAGTGAATCAACAGTCAATAAGGAAATTAAGATTATAAATAATCACCTGGGGACTGTTTTTCCTGCTAGACCAAAACGAATTCCTTCAATAATATCCAATAAAAGGATTATTTCACAACAGCATAGTTAAAATAATTTCCAATCTTTTTTTATTTTTCCTCAGTTGCTCTGGTATCCTCACTAAAGTAACTCCATAATAGCATCGTTTCCCTACGTGGATCAGTTTGCGCTAATTGTATAGTTTTTTTATTTTTTTTGGTGGTGGTTTTATTGTTTTTTTAGTTTTAACTTGTTTTGTTGTTTTTTTTTCTTTTTATCTTGTTCATTTTCTGTCTATCGTGCTGAAGACACCTTGTTGTGATACAGGCGAAATATCCGCGCTGTTTTGCATTTGTCTTTTCTTTTTTCTCCACTGGCCACAATCTCGTTTATTGTTGTTTTTTTTTTCTCTCTTTGTTGTTTTTTTTGTCATGGCTGGCCAGTTCGGCTTAAGATCTTTCATTAATCTGGTGATATTAAGGTAAAAATTTTGGATATATTGATACTGTATGGAACTAAATCAAAACAGAATATGCCCACACAGATTGTCTCGAGGACGTATCAGAAATGCTATAAAAACGGTTGATGGCGCTAAGTTGAAATTTTCATCGTCTTTTGAAGGGGTTGCTGGAGAAACCAAAGGTGCTATGTGCATACTGCTACTAATGCCACTACAACTATTGCTTCTAATAAGCTAAGAGCATTAAGGTGATGTTTTTAAGGAATATTTAGGTGGATGTTGAACTGAACAAAATATGAGCATCTGGAATTCCAAAAAGTGGAACAAAGTAATTTCTCAAGAACGGCTGACATTATTAAGTTAGGATAGTTGTGTAAGTTTCTTAGTATTTTCAAAAAGCTTCTTATGCTAACTAAACGGTCATTATGTTTGAGGAGTCATTCTTAATGAATTGGGACAAAAAATCGAACTTAAGCGTAAAGAGCCCTTCTTATACGGAAGAATTTCCGTTCTTTTCATGTTTTAATGTTGCTCCTTACTTTCAGTTGAAAAAACTTTTTTAATTTCATTTCTGGTGGTTTTTAAATAATACTAGAATATCTGCTTCCCCCTTCCATGAAAAATTCCTCACCTAGGAAAAATTTCTCCATGGATAATTTCTACCATGTAAAAACACCCCTTTGAAATTTCTCTAGATAATTCCACCAACGGTGAAAATTACACCTGGAAATTTTGATCGGACAATTTTGTCTAAAAAAAATTCTCCCTTGCCTACTTTCACTTGAAAAAAAACTTGTTTTTTGTTCAATCTTTGGTTATTTTTGAAATTATGCCAGAAATCCACCCATCGTGGAATTTTTTCCCAGAAAATTCCCCTCCCCCTTATTAGATGGAAGGGTTATCGTGCAAAAATTCCTCCATAGAGAATTTCTACCGTAGAGAATTCCCCTATGGAAAATTTCTCACACAGAAATTCCCTATTTCCGCAAAAAAAATAAAGGACAATTCCAATTGAGCTGAGAATTTTCTCTTGTTAATTTCTCCTCAAAATCTTCACATGTAAATTTGATCCAAATAAAAAGAGTTTCCTATAGGAGTTTCGGAAATTCCCCCTGCGTACAACTTTTCTTGGAATGTTCAGCCCCAAAACATTCTTCACTTTAAACTCCCTTCCATTCAGAAAACAACACCCCCTCCCAAAAAGTCTGAATACATCCCAATAACAAATACTATACGTAAACAATGGGTAAATTACATAACTGTTTTCTGTTGACTTCCTTTCAATTTGGTTACTGAAAAAAGCACTAGAACTTTCAATATGCTTTCGAATAAGACCTCTTCTAATTTTCAATGGAATGAGATCAATGGTTATCTACTCTCCCTCCTTGAAAAAAAGACCAAAAAAAAACGTATCCGTGATCATTTTTCATACAAAAAAAGTCAAAATTCCAGGGTTTCTGTAAATGGGAGCTTAATGCCTCTACAATAGAGTTTTTGACACGCTGCACCTAATGGTACAATTTTTGTTAAGGTACTTGGACTTTTTAGGCTATTTCCCCTATTTTCTGAACATCAAGGATATTTTCTTAGTATCTTAGCTTTTGATAAGTAACATTAAACTTAAGGAATTTGAAGTATTTGGAATCAGGATAAAAAGTCGATTCTTTTTATGCATTTATTGTTATCAAAATTTCATTTTTTAGACTTTTGTTTGCTATTTCGCAAAGTTGCTCCTTACCCCCATTTTGTAAGTATTAACTGTTGGGTAATCTTAATAAATGTATAAAAGCAAATTAAGATCATAAAGGGGATTTTTTTGGATGTGAGCCTCTACTAATCAATTATTGAACTATGTTGCAAGAAATCAACAGGACTGCTGACAGTAAGAGAATAAACTCATCAAATATCCTGAGAAATCTCTGGGGGGACTAGGCCCCACTTTCTCCCTTTGAATACGTTCCAGTCTACTCTGTCTGTAAGCTCTTATTCCCATTTATTGGTTAGAACTCAATGTCAATTGATTTTCACAAGATTAACCATCACGTTAGCTTACTTAGTACAGCAAAATCAACAAAACAATGGAAAAACAAAAGCCTAAATATAGAATGACTAGCGATGTGCCATTACACCAATAGCACCGGCGCTTCGCAAAACTTTTTAACCAGGCCGGCACCATCTTCATCAAAGGCACTCCACTAATAAATCGGCATGGCGTCGGGGTCTAGATTGTTGGTGAACAATACAAAAATCAGCACTGTCAATCAGGGTTACCACTTGTAGAACGAATGTGCTGATTCAGCATTATTTCATCATGCGTACCACTATAGCACGCGCTACATTGAACACCAAAAAGTAGCACTTTCATGCTACAGTTTGTCTTGCTATCTTGGATAAAATAATGAAAATTTTAAAAAGCTGGTGCAAGAATTAACAAAAAGCGTGGACCCCCTTTATCCAGTATTTTTTTTTAAAGATTGGTGCAAAGTTTGATATAAACTGGCCCGCCTTTTTGCCGTATTCGTTTCGAAAGATTGGAGCTAAGTTGTACATAGCCAGATTTAAAAAGCTTAAGGCCAGTCTCCATTTGGCAGATTCTGCAAATCCGCACCGCCAATCTGCAAATTTTATTTCAATGGAGACTTCTTTTCCGGCTCCGTATTGGTAGTTTGCAGATACTGCAACCTTCGACGTTGCTTTTTCTGCAAGATGGCAGAATGGTAGAATATGCCAAATGGAGACTGGATTTTACAAACTGACCAATAACTAAGCAAACCACTCTTAAACGGGCCATGCCCGTGCCACGGCGCAACCCGCGAAATGAGCAAACAATTTTATGACTATAACTGACCCTGGCCGCAACGCTGTTCTTGGCAGAAAAGCTATTTTATTTCTGCAGAAGAAGCAGTAGAAGTAGAGATGCAAAAAAGCTCTGAATTAAAAGAAAATGTACCATTAGTTGTTGGACAGTGTACTCACTGTCAAGAGGTTCTTGGACCAACAAAAGTGAAGTGCAAAGTTTGCACAGATTTTAACCTTTGCGTGCTAGTAAGTTGTTGGTCATCTGCTATCTTATAGAATGAAGTTTCCAGTCTAGGCCTAATGGAAACTTTATCATCAGATTCTAATTTCATCAGCCTTATCAATTTTGTAACATTCCAGAGTTACAGCTCATCTGTGGTTCAATTCTGCTTTCAAGGGCTGTAATGAGAACAAAGTTGAGATGGCTATGGCAGATTCTACAGATGAAGGATGCCATATTGTCCTTTATGGCCAACTGTCTAGGGCTAAACAGAAAGCAGGTCCATGGCTGGGGTGGGAGGATGTCATAAAGAAAGGTTTAAGAGAAATGGAAACTTCCTTGGAGGGTGTCAAGAGGGGGGCTTTGAATAGATTAGGATGGAGGAGGTGCATGCATTGCTTTGTTGGCCTCTGGTGGCTTTGTGCTGTGGTAAGGTTTTAGTAGTAGCTGTATTATTATGTGAATTACTACCTTTGAATGCTGTAGATAAATACATTTACTCTCAGTGAATCTTCAAGGGGCAAGACCAGCAGAAACAACTGACATCATATGATTGCCTATTATTCTACCTTATTCTTTACTTTCAAAGCATCTGGGATAATTTTTGTTGTTCTTAGTAGCTCAAATTGTTTCAGCTAAAAGGTCTCTGGATAAAAACTTGTTGTATTCTGTTGCAGGCTTCACCAGGAGAAGTCTTTGTTATCCAGATTAGCACTCCTATATAATTGGAAACCAGTCTGTGGATGTATTTTATCTGTCATGTTGTGCTAAAAACAACAATTTTGCATGAATATAAGTCATGTAAAAAAGTTTTGCTCTTATGTATTCCTTTGAATATTGTGTAATTATATTCATATGAAATCCTGCAGTCATTTTCAGTAGTGTATCCTTATCTTTTTAATGTTTTACTGTTTGTAAAAAGCAGGTATTTACTTGGTTCTGTTTTTCAGTGTTTCTCAACTGGTGCAGAAATTGGCCAGCATAAAAGTCACCATGGCTATCATTTTGAGGTAACTGAATTGTTTATTTCTTTTCTTTTTTTATACAAGGGTTCTTGAAAATGCTTTAGAGAACCAATAAGAGTCAATACAGTAAAGAGTAGAGTTTAGTAAATAAAGAGTAATGCATCTGTTGTGTTTTTCCCCTTCCACTTCATATACTCAAAATTGTCATAGAAACTTTGGAGGGTCCTCATTTTGTTGAAAATTCAAATGGGCGCTTATTGAATCCTGTAGGCTATAAACTGAGCTAATTCCTTACCCAGTGCAAAAACAACTGAAGCCTGGTCTTGGTACAAAAATGAGATAAATCTTAGCTAAAGAATTTCAGTGATGCAGTGCAATAACAAGTTTAGTCCAAGTGATGGACTCTGTCTACTTAAAAACGAGCTAAGTCCATATTGAGACCAAAGCAAGTTTAGTGCAAGCTGCAGAATAACACAGTGCAAAAACGAGCTAAATCCTTGGTCAGGGCAAAAAGAAGCCAATTCCTGACTCAGTGGAAAAATGAGTCAAAATCTTCACTTTATGCAAAAACTAGGTTTGATCTCACTTGATGTCAAAATGAGTCGAGTCCAAGCTTTAACCTGACTTGGTATAAAAACAATCTAAGTCCAAACTATGAAATATCAGTAATGCATTTACACAACTGAATCTATACCCCATACAAAACCAACCAAAGTCCTGATTTAGCACAAAAACAAGCTAAAGTCTTATTTGGTAGGAATGTAAACTAATTTCTGGCTCAGTGACAAAACCAACTTGGTTCAAACTAACACAAAATGTGCTAAGTTCAGTTTTACTTTTCTTCTGATTAGCTTCAAACTTATATTGGTGTAAGTTCCATAGGTCATGGGAACTCCAAGACAAAAAAAAGCATTAGTTTTGCCAAAAGTGGGGACCAAGAAATGTCAAAAAGCTTTTCTTCCTAAGAATTGTTGGAAACTCATATTCCTGCAATTGGGAGGGTGGGGTGGTGTCCTCCTTCCCACTTTTCTGACATTTGAAAAAAAAATTTGCTAAAGGCAAAAATTTCAGCAGAAATTTTGCAAAGTTGGCCAAAATTTTGCAAAATTCTTGATTTCTACAGAAAATTCAGCATAAATAAGGTAGCAATTTGGTAAAATGATGGCTAAGTAAAACTTTTTGAAGCATTTTATCTATAATTTGCTCACACAATATTTTGAAATGCCAAATCAATCTAATGGTTTATAGAAAAGGAATTCTTGAAAGTTTGTGTCTTTTTAGTTTTGTAACCTGATAATGTAAAAAAGAAAAATTAGTTAAATGTATTTTGTTTTCAGCAAAGTGCAAATGACACTCTAGCCTATATTGGATTTGATTGGGAAGTGACTCAATTCTTATTTGTTTTAAGTTTGGCTTGATTATTAATTTTGATTTCTGTTTGTTTTATATTTCATTTATTCATTCATGATAATTGTGTTTGTTTTAAGTTTGACATAATATTGCTCTACCTTTTTTTAAGAATTTATTTGTAACAATGTTTTTTAATTAATTATACAGAAGAATTCATAAGCAAATCTTTAGGCTTGATGTTTATTGCTGATTTGGGAATTTTAAGTATATCTTGATGCACAGTATTTTAGGGTTAGGGTTATAGATGTCTCAATGTATGCAAACGACTAATCTTGTATGAACATTTTGGTCAGTGAATTACATTTGGATGATGATAATGTTAGTGTGATGATAATGTTTGGATTGTGGATAAATTTATACAAAATAAATTAGGATTTCTATTTATTTTTTTTTTTTTTTTTTGAAATAGCCAATTATGCAAATACCAGATTTTTTGCCCAAAGGTCGTTTGATAAAGCTTTGGAAACATGTGAGCGTATTGCAACAATAAAACCCAATGTAATCATACAATGTTGATGGAGACTACATCCACTATTACTATGTTTTACCTTAAATTCAATCACAAGGACAGCTCAAAAGAAATTGATTGTTGTAAAATATCTTGCAAGGGCTCTTTTGAATAAGATTTGTTAGTTCTAGCATTCTTTTATGAGTAGAGTCAAGGCTGTATCCAGGGGGGTTACCCGGTTTGAACCCCCCCCCCCTGAAATTTTTTGACTGACTCGAAAATTAGTAAAACCTAGGTAAAAATCAGTAAAATTAGTCGAAAACTGAGTCAAAAATTAGTAGACCCCCCCCCCCAAAAAAAGTCAAAAATTAGTAAAAACCCCCCTGAACAAAAATCCTGGATACAGCCCTGAGTAGAGTGATTGTCGGGGTAGAAGGCACCCTTCTTGTTGGTTTGTTTGCTGTTGTTTTTTTGAGCGTTTTTTTTCATTGTGGTAAAACAAATTTAGAGACCTATAGTGCATATCATTATTCCAATCAAAAAAATTGAACTCTGAAAAAAAAATGTATTTCTGGAGGCAAACTCTCAGAAATTCCCTCCTTGAAATTTTAAAACCGAAATTGTAAAACAAATTTAGAGACGTATAGTGCATATCATTATTCCAATCTAAAAAATTGAACTCTGGAAAAAAAAATGTATTTCTGAAGGCAAACTCTCAGAAATTCCCTCTGTGAAATTTTAAAACCAAACTTCTATTAAATCATAAAAAAGTTTTGTCAATGAAATTAAAAGGAATAATTAAAACTCAAACTGATCAGAAATTAGACTATGTATTAAGAAGGATTCCACCACCTCAACTCCTTACTCTTCACACTAGAGTTTGGCATTCTCCTACCAATGCTTCAGGAAGGATTGTTCAAATACAAGAATAATGTGATGAAAAGCTAATTTATTCTTCTATAATGTTTTTTGAAATGTAGAGGTTAGAAATTATTGCATGTGCTTTAAATATAAAAAATTCTAAGGTGAGTTCAAGAGTTTTCAAAAGGCAATCAGTGAATCACTAATAGAGGCAATCATTAATAGAGTTGGGAAACACAAATCCCCATCATACACAGCATAATTGTTGATTGTTTTGAGTTTTAACATTGCTCTATACTTTTATATGAGTTTTTTATTTAATGCATTTCAACTTTAACAGAGACAATTAAGATATTACAAAGAAATACCAAATTATTTAAGATATGGCGTCTTTCAGTGCCACCTTGTGACAGATCCAAACAGATCAGCCACTATAAATTTATTTTTGATTCTAGAATGGTACTTAATTACATTGCCAGTGTGTTCGATAAGAAAGCAGGAATGAAAACTTTAGAGAAGCTAAATATATAGCTTTTAAGCTCAGAACTTTCATTCTGGGACATCGCGGCCGTTTCATACCAAAATTGTTGTTTTGCAGCACAAAATGGCCAAAACTGATATTCCAGCATGGTGCTATTAGTAGTGATTTACAAAAAGTACGTGGATACCTGTATTAACTTTCATATGAGCCCTTATTTGTTTCTGTACAAATATTCAGCAGCCTGGTATAACCAGGGGGGGGCTTATTTGGCTGCCAAGATTGGGGATGGATAATTATTGATCAACAGTTTCCTACAGTGGCGATTTCAATGGTGTACTTTTTATTTTGATATAATGTTATGATTTAGGAATGTCGAGTTGCTTTTGAAATCCGATTTCAAAAGCACTGGAATTTTCACTAAATGGTTGCTTTGTGTTTTTAAATGTTCAGTTACAGTGCACCAAGGTTCACTCTTTGCTATGTTTTAGCTACTGCTGCAGTTATTAAATTGACTACTTCCATAATTTGAGGTCGCCGATCCTGTAAGTATTTAAATTAAAATGTTTGCCTGATCCTTATTTCAACAAGGTATTTCCCACTTTCTACAAAATGTACTTATTTATCCTCAGTTTTGAATGGGCTACTACGTAATTTGGGTCCATTGCTCTAAGGACTACACTGGTTATATTAAACCTTTAGGCATGTGTTTTGAATCTTATCATCCTTTGATGTATTGCAGTGTGAGGTTTTCGGAGCTCCCGAGGAAAAAAGAGAACTGTAAGGGCAGTTATCGACTGGCTTCGTCCCTCAAGAATGGTGCTAGAACTTTTAATTTAATTTTGAATGACGATTCCTCCAATTATCATATTTTCTCTTCAATATGATAAGGCCTGGATAACAACAGAAAATAGTATATATAGGTATTGCTCCCTATAAAGTCAACGCTATTGCGCCTGATCATGGTTTGACAGCTAATAGATCTTCTGAGACTTGGGTTTCTGATGTCTGAAAATTATCACTTGCTACTTTATTTTGTTTTGTTGTAGGACAAATCCGAATTTTCTGTTTTCCCAAGTGAGGAAGATGCAAAAAGCTTTTGGACAGCTAAAGAAGAAATTCTTTTACTTGATGCTATTGAACTGTATGGCTTTGGAAATTTTGCAGATGTGTCTAAGTACATTGAGACCAGATCAGCTGACGGTATGTTATTTATTCTCGATTTATACTTGATCCAGATGTTGTTTTCAGTATTATTCTTCCAATGTTTTCACGCAAAGGTATTATTTTACATAGAATGACTTTTAAGTGAAAAATATGTAAATAGATATTTATCAGGATTTGGAACTGATATTTTAAGTCTAACTAGTATAATGAAAATCCAAAAACCTTATTTATTTCCCTGAAAGTGCTTTCTTAATTTACTTTTAAGCAGCCTCAAAATTGTTGTCATATCTTTGGGACTGTTATTGGCTACAACAACATAAAACACGATTTGGCATCAAATAATGTAATTGCAAGTATTTGTAAGAGGCAATCATGGTGAATAAGGGGCAATTCTACAAAACACCATTATTCAAAACTGTTTTCACTTTATTAATTTAAGAAAATTTCCAAAAAAGATGCTTTTCAAAGAAAAAGAAAGAGTTATATTAAACCAAAGACGAGCAGAAATAGATTCAAATGATCGTTCAGACCTAAAATGAACAGAAATGACTATCAATGCAGAAGTGAGATCCAAGACGAATAAAAACTACAATGAATAATCAAGTCAAACCTAAAACAAACAATGTTTACCGTATACAGAAGTAGGATTAAGGACCCTAAGTTAACAACAACATAGAACAGAAACTAAAAACTAAAACTGACAAAAAAACAAAACAAAACACGACTTAGTAAAAAGAAAAGCTTTCAATGGAAAGAAAGCCTAAAAGTTGGGAAGTAAACATTAAACGACCGAAAGGTAAATGAAGATTGCAAGGGGGGGGGGGGGGGGTCAGGGGATTCTTTTATTTAACCTATCAACTATGCTATGTACAGCTTCTACATATTTCTGTTGAAAATTTTATTGGTGTAAGGAGGACATATTGCTGATACGCCCTTATGACAACCTGAACGTAAGTAGGGTATTTTCCTTTCAACACCCCCTCAACATTCTGTGAAGTCTGAATTTAATACAGTAAGCTGTTCCTGAGACATTGCGGATACGGTATTTTGGCAACCTGGATGCACTTGAAGTCTTTTGATTTAGTTCAATTTCATCTTCAACATTCCGTGAAAATTTTAACCTAATACCCTTGGCCATTCCTGAGATATAGTAGATATGCCCTTTCGAAAATGAATGCACTAAAGTCTTTTTATTTGATTCAGTATTGTCCTCAACATCATCTCAAAATTTCAAGTAAATAGCTCAAACTGTTCTTGAGGTATCACATATATGCAATTTTGGCAATATGGATGCATTTAAGGTTTTCTTTTATTTGGTTCAACACTCCTCTCAACATTCCCAGAAAGTCTCTACTTATAACATTTTACGCTCATCTGTTCCTGAGATAATGTAGGTACGCCCTTTTGACAACTGGTATTCACTTAGCGCCCTTTGATTTAGTTCAACATCACCTGTAAATTTCAGCCATGCCTCAGATATTGCAGATATGTTGTATTGACAACATGGATGCTCATAGTGTCATTTGATTAAGTTCAACATCTTTTTCGACATACGATAACAGTTTCAACTTCATACCTTTGGCCTTTCCTGAGATATTGCAGATGTACCTTTATGACAACCTGGGTGTAAAAGGTGTCTTCTGATGTTTAAATTTCAGCATCAAAAGGTGTCTTTTGATGTTTAAATTTCAGCACCAATAGTCTGAAGCATTCCTGGGATGGTTTAGATGCACCCTTTTTTGACAGCCTGGATGCTCATATTTTCTTTTGATTAGTTCAGCGTCCCCCTCAGCATGCCCTGAAAGTTTCAACTTAGTACCCTTAGTCCTTCTTGAGATATTGCAGATACGCTTGTTTCACAATCTACATGCACAACGGTCCCTCAAAGTTTCAGTTTAAAACTCTTAACCTTTTCAGACACCCAGGATCAAACATACTTTCCTTTCCAAAAAATAACGAAACCCATATGTAACATAGGGGCAACTTGCGTTATCTACAATCCTTGTCCCATGACTGGGGGGAGGGGGAGTTCTTGTCATCTCCCGAGGCATAACTATGCACCCTTTTTTGACAACTTGGATGCTCATATTTTCTTTTGATTAGTTCAGCGTCCCCCTCAGCATGCCCTGAAAGTTTCAACTTAGTACCCTTAGTCCTGGGTGATTGGGGTGATCGGGGGGCTGGCTGCCCTCCAATCACTTTCAAATATTTAAAAAACACTCTAGAACTTTCAATTTCAAATCGCTTGAACCCCCCTCCGAGGTTCCAACGACATCTCTTTCCATAGGAAGTGACCTGAGAGATAAAATAATAAATTAACTAAATAATACATTGAGGCTATATCCCTCTTTATTAAGGCAGCGCTATTGCGCTGCCTGTGATAGAAATGAGTAATAATTACCATGACTGAGGAGATATCGTTGAATACTTTTTTCTAATTTAAATTTCATCAAATATTATATCGTAATTTAATCTATTAATGCAATTACTTTTGAATGGTTAAGGGTAGATGCTTTCTTAGTCAATTGCCCACCTTAGTAAATTGTCTTCGAAATTATCTGACCTACCTGCGTTAACGATGGTCATTTAGCTAAGCTTGCAACAGTACTAAGTATAACCCACCTCTTCCTAACCACTTGATGTAGGCATAGTATCCCATGTTTTTCTGAGATTTTATTCCTTGTTTTTTGCTCGAAGAATGAACGCTTGAGCTTTTTGAAGCTATATCTGCATACCTTTTCCTCTAAAACGTTTAGGGACTAGATACTGTTAGATAGAAGTCTTACATTCGCTTTTGGATTTTAACAGAACTTGCAACAGTACTAAGTATAACCCACCTTTTCCTAACCACTTGATGTAGGCATAGTATCCCATCTTTTTCTTAGATTTTATTCCTTGTTTTTTGCTCAAAGAATGAACGCTTGAGCTTTTTGAAGCTATATGTGCATACCTTTTCCTCTAAAACGTTTAGGATTAGATACTGTTAGATAGAAGTCTTATATTCGCTTTTGGATTTTAAAACTCCCAAATTGGGAAGTTTGTGGTCTTGTTCATATTTTCTAGGTTATAATTTCCGCTAGGCTATACCTATCTTAACTTCCCCTTTGTCTCGCAAAGGACGTTAGGCTTAGTTTACCTTTTCCCCTAAAACGGTTAGGGAATAGATACTGTTAGATAACAGTCTTATATTCGCTTCTGGACTTCAACACTCCCAAATTGGAAGAAGTTTGAGGCCTTGTTCATATTCTTCTCCAGCTTATAACTTCCGTTGGGTTATACCTATCTTAACCTCCCTTTTGTCTCCCATAGGACGTTGGACTAGGCTTCTTAGCCTCTGCACTAGTAGCAGTGGTTTTTTCTAGACCCTGAATCTTCGAGAATGTTAATTTAAGCCAAGTAGTAGGAGTAGCTAGTGGGAAGTAACCCCACCTTCGATATTTTTCGCCCTGCGCATCAACACTGGCAGTTTTTGCTGTACTCTAAGCCTCTAAAGTTGAACCTTTTTTGTTGCGGCTTTTTGGAGTTTTGTAAAGTATTTGGGATAAATCTGAGAAGCCTTTTCCGGGTCTCATGTTAACAGAGTTTGTTCTGTAAAGTATTTGGGATAAATTCGAGAAGCCTTTTCCGGGGCTCTTGTTAACAGAGTCTGTTATATATATTTCAACGAGAGCTCGGTCCAGGGGGGCACTTTTGGGACTAGGGCTAGTCTTGAGAAACGTTTCGTTCCCAGGCCAGTCGAACAGCCAATCGCTGGGACTTCCGATTCTAGAGAGTTGGGGCCAAGGTATACTTTGAAAGTCAGTCCATCTTTCCCCTTTGTCTTAGTTATTTGTGTTTCTGCTGCCTTATTTTCTGTGTATGTCTATTCGCACATTATTAAATAATGACCATATATCGACGTTTATTGAGTATCTTTGAGAAATTACGTAAACCGTTACATCAGCCAATATAAAAGGCGTATAGAAAAGAAGTAGATAGAGGTTTACAGAGTGGTGGCAGCAGAGGGATCTTTGACTGGTTTCATTAGTATGATGTTTACAGTTCTTCTGGTACCCTTTCTGTCTAATTCCTGCAGCAGGAAAACTTGGTTTGGTTGTATTACTTTTATTATTATATATGGACCACGAAATTTTAATTTTAACCCTTTGCATGTCATATCCTTTACGTAGGTAATGTCTCCCTCTTTCAAAATTGGAATTTTTGTGTTGTTTTTATTATATTCTCTGGCCTGAACTTGTCTTGATTTTTCCATTTCCTTGCGACAAACACTATGGAGGTAGAAAAGCTGTTGGACTTGGCTAGCTGCAAACTCTTTGTAACTGGTGAAGTCGTCTCGTCGCGGTCGCAGTAACTTTAAATCAAGATAGGAAATCGGTTGTCGACTGAACATAAGTTGGAATGGTTGAAATTTTGTGGTTGATGAAATAGCGCTATTGAGTACCAGTTGAATACTTGGAATATACTCTGACCAATTAGACTCGGATTCATAACAGTAGGCCTTGCAAATGTTTTTGCAAGTCTTTACTCGGTTTTCACATAAACCATTCGAAAATGGGTTATAACCACTAGAAAATCGGTGATCTATCTTGTGCTATTAGGAAAACAGGGCTACAAAATTCACTTCGTCCAGGTCTGATGACACCAGCCTTCAAAAGCGCAGCGATATGCTTTTGTAGGACGTCTTGCATGGCAAGTAGTAAATTGAATGCTTTTGGTTGTGGAGGTGGAACATTTGCATCAATTACAACTTTGTATTTAAACAAGTCATTCTTGCCTATGTCATAACTATGGCGTGAAAAAATTTGTTTATATTTAACTAGAAGGCTGCACAGTTTAGCTTTCAGTAAAGGCTTACAAGTGAGATGATCTAGCTGGAATCTGTTAATAAAAGTATCATCACCCAATTTCTGCTTTTGTGACGAACTTCTCTCGGTTTCTATTTTTTATATCTGCGTTAGCAGCCTCAATCAATTCATTAGAAATCTCCTCAAACTCTCCTAAAATCGGGCGGCGAGACAATTTTATTACCTTGTCCCCGTCATTAAAGATAGCCACCAAGCATTACGAGTGACCACGTGTACTGAGCATTTCAAATTGTCTACTAATGATTCGTTTACAAATTGCGGAAATCCATGCGGAAATCCGTCCGTTTCTGTTCGAACTATGGCTAAAATAACGCTGCGTTTTAAGGCAAAGATTTCAAATTATTGCAACAGCATGAGCTATGTTCTTACCCTCTTCTGAAAGCTGTTGAGCAATAGAGAGCCAAATGACCCGGTTTTTCTTAGTTTTCTTATAGCCTGGGTGTGCAGGATCATACTAGCTGGGGTAGCCTTGAACCAAAGTTATAAGATCGTTTACTTTTTGATATTCCATGCCTCATGATTTTATTCATTTAAAAATCTTACCAAGATTCCGTCCTGATTTGACCAAAACGTTGCGGAAAGCTAGAGATTTTTTCTAGCACGAAAACAGACAGAATTTCCGCACGGATTGCTAAATCCACATGAATTTCCGCAATGTGTAAACGAACCATGAATCATCTGAAGGGTAGAATAAAACTTTAGAACCGTCTGCAACGTCATTACCATCTCTGGATCTAAAGTTTAATTGAATAATTTTCATAGTTCCAGGGCCGACCGAAACGGCTTTTGGTAATACAACGCTACCTGTACAAAACGACTGAAAATTGCAGGGGTTATTCTGTCTAGCTGATAACCCAAATGTAATGGTATTTGTATGGAGGTCATTGTGGAATTCAGAGCATGCAAAATGTCCCATCCGAATATTACCTTGTAATCCACATTAGGAAAAATAAAAAACTCCCAATCTAAACGCTTCTGTCGGTTCTTGTCGGAAACGCAAAGCGGAAGCATGACTTTCCCGGTAATTGACAGTGACTCGGACCCTAATGGTTTAATCTGTAAAGTATTTGGGATAAATTCGAGAATCTTTTTCCGGGTCTCATGTTAACAGAGTTTGTTATGTAAAGTATTTGGGATAGATTTGAGAAGCCTTTTCTGGGTCTCATGTTAACAGAGTCTGTTATATATATTTCAACGAGAGCTCGGTCCAGGGGGGCACTTTTGGGACTAGGGCTAGTCTTGAGAAACGGTTCGTTCCCAGGCCAGTCGAACAGCCAATCGCTGGGACTTCCGATTCTAGAGAGTTGGGGCCAAGGGTATACTTTAAAAGTCAGTCCATCTTTCACCTTCGTCTTAGATATATGTGTTTCTGCTACCATATTTTCTGTGTATGTCTATTCGCACATTATTAAATAAAGAGCATATACCGACGTTTATTGACTATCTTTGAGAAATTACGTAAACCGTTACATCAGCCAATATAAAATGCATATAGAAAAGAAGTAGACAGAGGTTTACAGTTTCAAAAGGTTATGAAAATAGCCTATAGAGACTGCAAATGTATTACAAGATTTGCCCTTCGTTTTTTTTCTAAGGCTCCAATGAGCCTTAGAAATGCCTAGCCAATAAACTGAATTATTTCCTTATTAAAGCTCCCCCTTACTTTTGGAAAAAATCGAAGATCAATGGCCAAGCCAATAAACTGAATCTTTAAATCATTGAAGTCCCCCCCCCCTCCTGTTTTTTGAAAAAAAGAGAAGAAAAATGTATCCTAATTCAAGGATTATTTGGCCTAGCAGATGAATTAAATCTCATTGGCATTCATTTATTTATTTTTGGTGATTTTAGCATCATTTGAATAAACAACCAGAGGGTGGTTATTGTTAACAAATTGAAATTTGCTTAGATTGACTGATATTTGAGAACAAATATCAAATTACTAGTTTGCCCCCAGGTTCGCAGGGAGAATTTGTATAGTATTTTGGTATCAAGCATTAGCGACACAACTCCATCCTCAGACGAATGGGGCGAAAGAAAGATTTATAATGACTTTAATTAGCATATTACGACGGTTCGTACAAAATTTTGTAAATAGTTGGGACAAGTACCTTCCATAATTATGTTGTTTTTTTTTTCGGTTGTAGGAAAACCCTACAACCTGCCTTATTGTTTTCGCCCTTTGAGTTGCTTTACGGGACAAATCCTAAAGGGGTTTTAGATGCAAGGGCCCAGCTTGAGTTTTGAGTTGGGGGGGGGGATATAAAGAATGTGCCAACAAAATTGTCTAGGTGCCGAATAGTGCTGACACATAAACTAAATTAAACTAAAAACATAAGTTAATTTCCTTGGAACTTTGGGGGGGGGGATTGGTCCGAAAATAAGTTAAGCATATGACTTGAAAGAATTCAAGGAGAACTATCAATTGGTCTATAAAAAATGGGCTTATCTTTAATTCTGACCGAGTTATATATTGTTCCAAATGGGCGTAAAAAAGAGCGTAAATCTCTTATTTTATGTAACGAACAATGCAACAATTAGGATATTTCCAGCGATTTCTGATCGAAAGGTTAACTAGGAATCAATATTTTTTAAGTTTCAAGTTTCTAAACTTCTTATTTGTGGGAAAGATTTTTTCATTGTGCTGTTTATTTTCATTTTACTCTTCTGTAAAATTAGGAAAAGTGGACTTAGGCCCTTTTTGAAAAATGCCACGGAAGTATGAATATCATTGAGCCATCCAGCTCGAAATGTGCGGTGCCATCGTCCTGCCTCCGGAAAAAGATGGATTCATTCGGTTCTATGTGTGCTACAAGTGGCTTAATTTCACTTCCATGACGGACGCTTGCCCAATACTAACAATTAATGAAATAGTGCATCCGGTAGGCTTAGCAAATTTATTTCGATGTTAGATTTAAAATGGGGGCACGGTAGATAGAAATGCATCCTGCAAATAGACTAAGGACTGCTTTGATTACGCCGTTTAAGCTCAATCCCCTCAAATATATTCACTTTGGTTTAAAAGGGGTGTCAGTCTCATTCAGTAAGTAGTAGACTGTATTTTGGAGCCATTACTGTACCAGAAGTTTTACCTTGATGATGTTATTATTTTTCATGCTCGTTTAAGGAGCATATGAGCCATATGAGGAAAGCTTTAACCATATTCAGGAAAGCGAGTTGGCCCTAAATAGCGTAAAATGTAAACTGGTGCAAACTCAGGGTCAGTAACTGGTTCACCAAATTGGGAATGGGAGGATGGTCCCAAAGCCAGAAAAGATGGGAATGATCCAAAATGCAGCTGTCCCATATACAGAGAAAAATGTTGGTTATTCGTGGTACTAGCATGGTATTATCAGTCCATCCCAAATTTTGTGACAATATCGGAACCCTGTCAAATTTAAAGAGAAAGGGAGTTCCAGACTCTGTTAATTAAGGAGAGCAGCAAGCAGAGGGCATTTGATACTTAAGAAGGATACGCCTTTTGCAGCAGTTGAACATTTTGAAACCCTCATTTGTCATTGCGCTTTTTCTCCAAAGAGGTAGCACAGCCTGTGGGTAGGGGTTGTGTTATCCCAAATTTTCGAAGATTGCTAGCACCCTATTATTTATATTTCCCGAAAAATATTGAAATTCAAATTAGTTTACGGTACGATTAAAACAGAAAGTTCGGTGATTATGTCCTCAGTTGAAAATAAATCGTTGTCCATACGGACGAGATTTTAAAATTATATCTTATCATAACCCATCACAAAGGGTTCGGAAAAGGTCGAAAACCGGAGAAAATTAGAATTGTTTCTGTATTGGAGCCAATACCTACGATAGTTATTCTTCAGCTGGGTAGGGTCCTGCGCCCAGCAGCCGTAGTAAGCCGCTAGTTTAGAAGGCTAGTGAGAAACAGATATAATTTTTTTTAATTTAGTCTTTCGTCTTTTTATTTTTTTTTTGTGACGGGAACTGGCGTGGTTTGATGGGTAATTAACTTAAAGAGGGGGGGGGGGTAAATAAAAAAAAATAACTTAAAGAGGGGGGGGGGTAAATCATTAACACATTACCTGGACAATTAGGTGACCGGCCTGCTTTAACTATGGGTACTAAGCAATTATTTAGACTCGTAACAGAATTATATACGCCTCCCCCTTTTCCTGACTGAATATTGTAGTCGTGATACCTCATTTTGCTATGTATAATTTCATTTCTTGTTTTTTGCTCAAAGAATGTAAATACATGACTATTTTATAGTTATATCTGCACAACTTTTTCCATGAAACACGTCAAGAGCAGATGTGTTTAAGTAACGACTGGTATGTTCACTTCTAGACTTCAGGACACCCAAGTTTGGAGAAGTTTGAAGCTTTGTTCATATTAGAGATCGGATGGTATTCCTCTCCAGGCTATGACTTCCGTTCGATTATGCATACCTGAATCTTCCATCACCCCCTCTCTACAATAGGACGCGAATCGGGGACCCTTACCTTCGACCGTTAACGTTTAATCATTCAGGACAATTTGCTTAATTACCCCTGAATATTCAAAAGATGTGAAATGTATATCTACGAGACTCGAGCTGGAAGGGTTCTGGGACCTAGTGCTCGGCTTTGGGGCTTCTACTTTTATGGATGGAAAATGTGTACATGAGTGTTACTTGAGCAAGGGCTAACTGGTCAGATTCTGTGCAAAAAAATATGTATGTGCAAAGCCTCTGTTCTCAAATCAGGTATTTCTATAACTTATTGACCTTGCTCCTGGGGCTGCACGCTTCGTGTTGTAATTGGGGGTGTGTTTTTCTAAGTTTTTGACTATTTGGATTAAGAAGCTGTCTTAAAATGCTGATCTGATGCCACGGGGAATCTTATGGCGGAAAAAAGGAAGATGGTTGCCCTCCTATTCGTTTCGTTGCTTTTGAAAAGGTTACCGGATCTCAGAATTTGAGAACCATTAAACCCCCTCGGAACTCCAGAATTATTCACTCTGTTAGATAAGGCTAGGGAAAAAATCTCAGAGGGCACTCTGTAATATGTTTACGGAATATGCTATTCCTTAGATTACGGTAGTTTCAGTGGGGAATGACTCACGTTCCCTTTAAATAAAGCTCTATTTCGGATCCATGTATCCATACTTTTTTTACATCGCTATTTACGGCTGAAATAAAATTTCCTAAAAGCTCTTGTATTTATTTTCTTGTTTGATTCCAGAGGCAAGAGAACACTATGTCCAGCGCTATGTATGTGGTACGATTGGTCGTTTGACTTGGCTTTCAGTTAATAGAGCTGGAGCTGAGCCTGGATTCATTACAAAAGATCACACTGGCCCTGATTTTGGTCCCCTTTCACCCAGTTTCACAGCTCGAGTGGCCCCTTTGCAAATCCAACAGGATGAGTCACTACAGCTTGGATATATGCCCAATCGCGACGATTTTGAGACTGAGTACGATAATGATGCAGAGCTATTAGTGTCTCATTTGGATTTGAATGCCACGACCGATGAGGACATTGATATGGGTAAGCTACCAACTCCAGAACCCACCTATGATAAATGTTTTCGTCATAATTGTTTCCAATTGGGTGGGGGGGGGGTGTATTTAAACTAAGAATTAGGTTAGATGGGATTCTCCATTGTCCTTACAATTACTTTTTTATAAATTTTTGATCTCCTTCAATGTGGTTAGGCTATGAGTTTTTTTTTTAATCCAGAATTAAAGCTTAATTTCCCAATTGGAAAAAAATTATATTTATAAGATTCTTCTAAGCTTAGCTGTGTAGTACTATACCAACCCTGTTACGTCTAAATCTGTCTATTATTTTGTTTGTAGTTTTCAGTTGTGAATGACAGATTTTCCTATATTTTCGAAAGTACGTGTACCGTATGGGGGGGGGGGAGGAAAGATCGATTGATATTGTACCACTGAAAATGCTACTGCTGCTATAGATTTGTCGCACTAAGCTCGCTTAAGGTGGAGACAGAGGTGAATACTCTCATTATCCATTGTATTTTCTGTTAAGATTTTGCTTTGAATATACAATATTCTACAAAAGGATAATCTCAGTCAAACCAGGGTTTTTGTCATTGGCCTGTTAGTAGACTATTTTTAAAGCGGTTCTGATGATTCAGTTTTTATATGTTCCTTGGACTTTTCCCAGAATTTCTTAGCTGTCCTTTCATGGTAACATACAGAAGTGAATCGAATCACTTCACTCTCAAATAATAGTGTTAAGCACCACATCACCATTCCTAATTTCCAATTATTGCTTGAAAATTCCTCTTGAAAAAAGTCTAGTACCTCCTTCTATTTTCTTTGAAAGTTCACGCTTCTCCACTTTACTCACTGTATATAAAGTATATACAGTATAGTCACGACTCAGAAATATTTGGCTACTACAGTCTTGGCGCGTATAAAAGCTCCGCCCATATCCTCGTCCATCAACAATTCAGTGTATATTACCCTGGAACACGTATTTTGGCAGAAACTTTCTCAAAATGCTTTTGAAACCAACTTGAGACTTTGAAACCAAATTGTAATTTCTAAAAATATCTAATAATAGCAGTACACTACTCATTACCGATTTTTATATATGTATTGGCAAAAGCTAAATTAAAACTAGATTCTTTAAAATTTAGAGTTATGAAAGTGAAACCAAGTATTACGTTCAAGAAACATTTGACCTGTCTACCTGTGAACAAATCTAATGTTACTTATGTTTATACGTTCTCGGAAGCACTTGCATCTTGGTCCGGTTTTGTATAATGGTTGAGATAGGGAATGATTTTACTGTATAAATGTTTGTACAGTGACTTTCCTTAACTACCCTCGTCGTTGTCTTCTTGAATACCCTAAGTTTTGGAATTCTCCAATAAATTGAAATAATTTTAGCGCACAAGAACTTTTTAACAGCTGCACTAAAATGGGTTTTCTATAATGTTGGGTGGCGTGGCCACCGCCAGTAATCCGAAGTAGAATGAAACAGGGAGAAATTCAATTCAAAATTTTTTACACGTTTTATTTACATTTTTGTCAGTTGTCACTCCCATCGCTGCTGTTGGCAAATTTTAAAACAATTTTTTGTTATTCGCTCGTCATTTTTTATAAATGTTCTTTTGTGCAGGTCATATGTTTTGTTTTATGCTAACTGTTTGTACCTAAGGAAAATATTAGAAAAGAAAGTGTAATTTGTAAGGTTTGGGTATTTTTACTCTCTTTTCTTTTAAGAGAGAAACTTCAAGTACATTGTGAAAAGTCAAATATATTTTTTGCTTTGTTTTTCTTTTCTAATTTTTGGTCGGCTCTAGTCTAGGCCACAGTTTTGGAAAAACGTTGGTCTTGTTAGTTCTTTATTCCTATTTTTAATCTTCTTAAAAATAGATTCACTGTTTGAACCAGGACATTATGTAGCGTCCAAATTTCTTTCTGTCTTTTTTTCCCTTCTCTTTCCTTGTCTCTTTGCATCTATTCTGTAACCCGTGTTTTTAAATAGTGTATTGTTTGATTTGTTTTATACCCATACCCATTTCGGTTTTCTCCTTATCCAATATTGACTAAATTTTGATACATCTACATCAAGAACAAGTTTTTTTAAACCTTTTCAGGGCGCAAAAACTTAGTATTCTAGGCTTTATTGTTTTTTTACATTGACCTTTTGTTTTTCCTTTTATTTTAGTCTCACGAGAATGATTTCATTAGATTAGAAAGATTGTCTATTATCAACAAATACTGAAGTTTTTTCCTTCTTTAGCTTTGAAGCTAGCGCAAGTGGACATGTATCAGAGACGACTAAGAGAGCGAGCACAGAGGAAGAGACTAGTCAGAGATTATCAGCTAGCACAGGAGTTTTTTATACCTATTAAAAAAGGTGGCGTTGATGTAGCAAAGAAAATTACGGATCATAGGAAAAAATTGATTAAAGCAGATAGGTGGGTTTTATTTTTAGGACTTATTTATTAATGTGTCAAATCATTTAAGATAAAGACGTGTACCACTGACTATTAATAGCACATGAGAAATTGTGTATGGCCCACGACTAAAAATTTGCCACATTTGAGCTTAGTAATGTTTCACATTTAAAATCAATGTAATTATCCTAATACAAATAAGAATTATATTCGTGTTCTTACTGTTTTTGGGGCTTAGACTAGCGTTGTCACCACGGTAAAATTGTGTACCGTTTTGATAAAATTTAAATGTCCTGGTACATTTTGAACGGGTTTTATCTACCTGTTTCAGATTTTTGGGCCCAGTTTAGCTTTTGCAAAATTTTGCTTCAGCTATTTATTTTAGGGACGTCAGAAAGAAAAACGGATTTCTGTCAAATGTAAACGTGACACAAAGAAATACGTGATTTTCGAGCTGGTTTTCGTATGAGAAACAGCGCTTAAAATCCGTATTGGGGGGAAATAAAGATTGACTGTTCTTCAATTAATTTTTTACCTATATAACGGAAATTGAAATAGGATGCTTCATTCAGAAAGAGGAGAAAACATTCTCTCAGTTGTTCCCCTTCCTCTTGACAACTTCGTGTAGAACGGATGGTCACAGATTGCCATTTTACTCAAAATAGTCAGAGGCTCCATAAAACTGTACCCCCATGAGATAAATAGCCCACAAAGCCCAGAATCAAGGTTCTAAATGTGAATACAATTCCTTTATTTACAAATGTATTGTAGTAAAACAGGTGGGTATATCGCAAGTTATATAAACCTGAACCATGCAAGGAGTTTGAATATGTATGATTTGAGGAACAAATGAGGCTGGTTTCTACTTCATCCCTCGCCCCATCCCTTGATAATCTTTTAGCAGATGGATAGGCATGTTGTGCCTTATCAAAATAAAAATAATACAGATATTTTAAATTTATGTACAAAAACAAGCAAAGGCCTGGCTCAGTGCAAAAAAGAGCTAAATCCAGGCTGTGTAGTGTCGATGGTCGGTGACGCAGTGACAAAATGAGCTAAGTTCTGTCTCATTGCAAAACGAGCGAACCACTGACTCGATGAAAAAACGATCTTAGTCCATATTTGAAGTAAAAGTGACCTAGGTTCAAGCTGCACTTAGTATTCATTTGTTTTGAAGTTTGTAGAAGAAAAGTAGGCAGGAAGCAACTTCTCTTGATCAGTTTCTCTGAATTAACGAACAAAGGGGATCACTGTTTCTTCCAAATGCCTCCTCCTTCTCTCACTGCCCGCATCTTACTATTCACTGCAAGAAGAAGAATCGCAACCAGCAGCATAGAAGACTAAACAAGTGAAAAAAGTAGATAAAGGCATAAGAACTATTAGGGGTAAAGGATAGATACACAACAATGGACAGCATCATATTATCTTTGACCAGAACAGTAAAACAAGATTGAGACTTTGCGATTTAGGTCTAGCTGGGTGTAGGTTTTAGATTACTGAACATGTAGCCAACCCCAAAAAGACAGTTAAATTACCTATGAGTCATGTGTTCCTAATCTCATCTGTTTACCAACCACCTCTGGGCCAAATGGATCGTCTCTAAGACTGAACAACTACCCTTTAAGAGCTGCATCAAAGTAAGAAAATTTTAAAGGTAATATTAAAAATATTTGTGATAGGAAGAAAGAGAAGAGGTAACGCCCAGCTTGCTGAATAAACTAACCAGGTAAATTAAATAGCTTTTAACTATTAGATACGACACAGAACATGTAGAACGCTTAACAAGCCATCACTCCTATGTGTTGAAGCACCAAAGTGTTTACCTAACTCAACGAAAGTATGAGGTTGACTGGAATAACGGACGACCTGATAACGAGGCATATTTCGTTATGTAATCAACGATTAAGTCTGCCTTTCTTGACACGCCAGCAGTTAGTCAACTCAATGAGCCTATGTACAATTTGGGTTGGGCCCATGGGCTGACTAGAAATCTGTGGTCCTGGTCACTTTTGTGGAGTAGTATTTTCTGACACTGAACGTCGATTATTCTATCGAGAATTATAATTTTTTTATGCAACAGAATTTTTTTTTCTATATTGTCTATTGCCTGCCTTAATACTCTGACTTTTTATAAATTTCCCAGGAATAAATTAGCGACAGTAATCAGCTCTGAGGGTGGTTCTAGGAAATTTTGCTGAACCCACTTTCTAAAATGGCTTTCTGGAATTTTGGGCTGCTATTTTGTTGAACCGAAAAGGTCTATAGTAAGGCTATAGGGTTGCCACTGCATTGGGTGCTTATGTTGGGGCTTTGTCCTAAAATACTTGTCAACTCTCAGTGAACTGAATTAAAATTAAACCCCATGAGCGTTGCAAAGTGACGTAAGTCGTGAATTCGTAACCTAATTTTTGGATCTTGTCGGAACCCATTGGAAAATGGGTTCAGTTTATCCCAAGGTGTTGGCAACGTTAATTTAGTCTCATGTTAATAAATGTTTTAACAATCAAAATTTAAATGAAAGTGAGCACTCACCTTACTCCAGTTTTAAAAATGACTTCGCCCACATATCAGAGCAATAATTTTTTTTTATATCAACCACTGATGATGGTATGATGGTAATAAAACTAGTAATAATTGTGTTGAGCATGCGTGTCGTTGAAATAGTGTGCTGTTTTTTTTTTTTTTTATTATTATTCATTGTAACTTAATACCATTTAGATTTGATGTATAATCAAGTCGAATCGTATTCTTGAAAACTCAAGATTTTTGACGATTTAATAGTTTTTAGAGCTTACCTTTAAAGGCCTTAAGCCTTTTTGTTACCTCAAGAGCTTACCTTTATGGTATCCCAGCTTAAGTAAATTTGGTGCAAGAAAAGAAAGTAGCAATGGTAATAGACTGCTTCCATTTTTATAGGTACTATAATCTACTTAAAACAATAGCCTGCGGTGTTTGGTCATAACATTACCCATAAGTTAACGTGGCACTCCCATGATGGTAAGATGGCCAACCTTATTGATTATGTTATTGCAAATCAAAGACTGGCAGGATCGATACAAAATGCTAGGTTATAAGAGAGAGCCATTATTGATGTTATAATCTAAGATCGCAATTGGGGGGGGGGAGAGTTTCCAAGAGTAGTTGAATAGGAAACTGAAGAGTTGGTATTTGACAATGTAGAAGATGGGTGAACTGATTATAGAAAAATAGCTTGCGAAGTAGCAGGAGGTGCCTTAAGGAGGATAGTTAGAAATACGGCTTGGAATGTTAGCTAAAGAGCTTGAAGTTTGGTAGAAGAGAGAAGGGGTTTGTTCAAGATGTTTTTGACGAATAGGTAGAAAAGGGAAGTATAGGAGGTGTTAGAGTGTGAATTAAGGAGGTGTGAAACAGAGACCACGATTAAATTTCTTAGAATATAGAGGATGGTAATAGTAACGTATTGTATTGGAATGTTACGAAATTGAGATGAAGTCCGTCAGTTTGACAATGTCCAGTTAAAGATAGGAACGGGGCCACAATTAAGGATAAGGAAATGGTTAAAGAGAGATGAACTGAAGCATTTTGAGAATAAATTAAAACGTGATAAAGTTGTAGGATGAGATATAGAGAAAATTGAAAAAAAATATCTACAATTTGGAAAGGAAGGAAAGTTTACTTTGTGAAGAGGAGTTAGAGACAGCACTAACAGGATTTAAAAATGACAAGGCCTAGGGTGCGGATTCTGTGGTGAATTAATTTTTATAATATGGTGGCTCTGAAGTTAGAGATAAATTATTGAAGATTAGAAATAAGATTTTTGATAAACAGGAAGTAGTTAGTCATTATAAAAACTTTAATTAATGTCTTTATAAAAAAAAGGTGATAAGAGTTGGTATGGTAATTATAGAGGTATTAGCTTGATTTGTGTCGAAAGCAAATTATTTAGCGTGATGTGACTTATTAGGCTAAAGGACACCATGGATGAAGTTTTAGGAGAAAAATGATGTTGTTTTACGAAGGATAGAGTATATGTCGACCAGATTAATAATTGAGAAGTGTCTGAATCCTCAAATTCTTTTAGTCCTCAGTTTTATAGATTGTGAACATTTGATTCAGCTGATAGAAAAGATTTAGTGAATGTCTTATTCTTGCATGGTATACCTGGTGGTATACCTTAAAGTAATTTGTGCTGTGTAAGACAATACATCCGTGCGGTTAAGGTAGGAAGTGAGGTTGATAGTTGGCTTGGTGCTGAGCCAGAGGTAAAGCAAGGTTGTGTCCTATCCCCGTCTTTATGAATTATTTTGATGAAGTTTGTCGTAAGGAACACAGCGAAGGCTACGGGAGGGCATAGAAGGAAATGGCAAGGTAAAACTCATTGAAGCTATGCATATGATCTAATTCCTTCGATAAGAATGTTAGCAAAATGAATGAATTTTTGGAGGTTTTGAGAACAAAGGGTGCAAGTCGCTTAGACTAGAAATAAATGAAGATGAATAGGGCATGTTAGGTTACAAGGAATTCGATCAAGTTTATATCTTCCCATCTCATAAAGTTGGTGGATGCAGTGAAGATGCAAAAGTAGAATAGCCTATGGCCTGGGTATTTTTCATAATTGAAAAAAAATATGAAAGAATAGGTAGACAAGTCTGCGAACTAAGATTAGAAAAGTAGAAGCTAGGGTAATAACAGTGGACAGGTGTGGTTCTGAAACAAAGGCACTTCGAAAGGCTGAGGCAGATCTGTTAAATGTTATCCAAAGAAATTATGTAAAATATTCTTTTTTACCCGTTTGACTGACGGTATGTCAAACAAACTCTGCGAAAGATGTGGTTTAATCTTACTTTCCTGGGCTAAAGTGAAATGAATGTTGAGATAGCTAGGCTGCCTTTTACGGATGGCAGATTGCCAAAGATTGTGATTTTTAGCCATCCGTCTGGAGTCAAATGGGAAGCAGGTTGTCCCCAAATGGAGCGATAAGGTGATGACTTAAAGGAAATCGGAAGCGCATCAGAGGGGGGGGGGGGGGTAGAGAGTAAAGCTTTGAAAGTCTAGGGGTGGAGGAGAAGCGTGCGCAGCTATGTTGAACTCAGGTGGCTTGGTACTGCAGGGGTCTATTAGTAGTAGTAGTGGTTAGCATTCATAATAAACGTTATTTCTTAGAGTTTATTTTTAATACATACAACATAAAGCAAATTGCTTTGTGCTGCAAAGACGTAAGAAGCCAGTTTTTACTAGAAAATATATTACTCATAGTTGTGGTCGATATTTTATGTACGGTAGTTTGTGTGGTGGAGGCAATGCAATTTTTTATATTTTCCGAGTCACGTCCGATCTCTCTTACCTCCTAGGAAGTAAATATGCATTTGCGAATGTGTCTAGTGTTTGTGGTCTGCTATAAGAGTCTTTTTCACTTTCTGTCTTATTTTTTAAATGTAATATGACCTTAGGATGGAAAAAACTTGAAATGTCTTGCTCCTTCTTCCTCCAATAGGCTAATACTTTCATTTGATTGTGTTGCATTTGTACACTTATTAAATACACTAATTTGTTGTTTTCAGAGATTTATTTGATAAGTTTCGGCCATTTGTTCGATTTCATACATTCAATGAGCATGAACAGTTTTTGAAAAATTTATCCCGAGCACGGCAGCTTCGGACACGTATCCGCGAACTCTTGAAATACAGAAAGAATGGACTTACGCGATCGGAGGAATGTGTTGAATATGAAAGACAGAGGTACAAAAGAGAAAAGAAGAAAGAGGACCGCAAGAGAGTAAGTTTCAGTTTAATTCAGATCCAGTTTAACACTGAGGTTAGCTAAAAAGAGTCCTTGTCTTATCTTAATTTCTAGGCTTCCTTCCTTTTTGTTGTAAGAAGAATCTCTTCCGAGATTTTGTAATACGCGTCACCTCAGTATTGACAAATTTTAAAGTATACCTTATCCTTTGTTAATCTGACCTCATTACAAGGACAGACATAGGAATTTGTTTCGGGGGGCGAAGACTTGGTCGGAACTGGAAAAGCTTTTGCGAATTACGTGAAATTATAGGGGGAATTGGTAAATTCATGATATTACAGGTTAGCCTAAACTAAAGATTAAATCCCCTTGTATGCCTGCCCACCATATTACTTTATTTGATAGCTATTTAGGCCTACTATCTGTAGTATTTAGCTTCTTTTTTTCTTCTTGTTGTTTTCAAGGTGGAAGGCTTCATAAAATTTAGAAGAAGTTTGGAGGAAATTAAAAATTTACAAAGCTGAAAGCAATGCTGTAAAGTTTGGCCTTACTAGATGACTTTCGAACTTTATAAATATGAGGGCCAAGAGGTTAATATTCCCTTATAAAATTGACTTTTATGTTGTGGATGGGGTCCACCTCGGTAAAAACATTAAAGTAAGTTCCGCCCACTCATTATTAGCGCACCACGACACCGAAATTACTAATTATTTTGGGATAAAATACCTCTGAAGTTTTCATACAGTCTCGCCAGCGCTGAAGAATATATTCCTTAAGTCCGTATCGAGGATTTTGTTTCAGGGGGGGGGGGAGGGCAAAAAAATTTCACAAAACGCATCAAAATTTTGATTACATGCTTTCTTGTGAATTTTTTACGAACCTGGCAAAAATTTCGGTGAGGGGGGGGGGGCTCAAATCAGGTAAACATCCCCCTGGATCCTTAATGAAGGCCGCTGACGAGTTAATCTTTATGTCGAGATTTAAAGTATCTAAACGGCTGTCTCCTAGAATTAATCATGTAACTGAGATATCTAGGTCATATGCAACATCTGTTTCTTCAATTACGGCTTTAAGATTTACTGTATCGCATGTGTAGAACTAGTTCAGAGCACTATTAATATAAGAATTTTATCTTCTTTTAAGCTGAAATACAGACAGCAAAAATGAAATTTATGCTTTGGTTCAAATGATTCTGCCTCTACTATTTCTGGTCAGCTGAATTAAACCCAACTTTGCTTTCAGAGTGTAGCTTCTCAACTGAAGCACAAAACAGAACTGAACTGGTTTTTATTACGATAGTATAGAAAAATGTATCTTTTAAAATTTAAGTGGGCAATACCCCCCCCCTCCTCAATTGGCACCCCTGACCTGCCTTTGCATTTGACTTTCTGAATGCAGCTCTTCCTCAGTTCAGACACAGGAGCAGAGTTAAACTTCTTATTTCAGTCCCAATGATACCACTAATATTATATAATTGCGTAAACCAGTAGTATCTAGTATTTCTGTTGGCCTTCAAAAAACTCATTATCGCTCTTTATTTCTCTAATTTTGTTTTTGTTAATCATATTATGTAAGCCTAGCTAAATAGACGCTAATCATCAAGAAGTTTTTATTCATAGAAGTTTAGGGGGGCAAAGATTCTTTTTAATGAATCGAAATCTTGGGATGGGAGTTGATTTTTTTTTAAAGCAAAACTAGCTATTTTTCAAAATCTAAGGGAGAAATTCTCTCCCCCCCCCCCAAATTGGTGCCCCTGTTCTACCTTCGCTTTTTAATTTTTGAATGTAGCTCTTCTTCGGTTGAGACACAGCAGCAGAACTGAACTTGTCATTTTGATCCCAATGATACCGCCAAGAGTATCTCCGCTGGACAGAAATATATAAAAAAGAGTAACAAGCAGTTTCACTTGGTATATAAAGACGTTTTGGGTAAAAATGATGCAATTTCAGAATAAAGAATAAACATTTTTTATCTCCCGTCATGTGTTTCTGCAGCCCGGGCAACAACTTAAACAAAAAGCTGGTGAAGATCTGCAAGGAAACCATTCTACTTCTGAAATTTGACTTACTTAGTAAAGGATTGGAGACGCACTTAAAGGTGGATAATTTTTTAAACATTCTAGACATTCCGAGCTAAGAATCCTGTCGGGAAACTTGCTTTAACGTAAATATTGCAAATTATAAGTAAAAACTGTCATCTGTTTATTTGTGTTACCCCTCCCCATATACACGCAATATTTTTAAATGCTGCAAGAAAACGAAAGTTTGCCTTAGCCTCTGAAAAGAAACAAAATTTTATGAAGTTAATGACCCCGAAAGATCGTGATTTAATCCTAGTCTTATCTATTAGATGGAAATGCAAGTCGGTAAAATAGTCATAAAAGATTATAGTTTCTTATCTGGTGTGAACTGGCTTGGTTAATGTTGCATGTTCATGCATAAATCATGGTCTTGTCAAAAGAAAATAGAGATGTTTGTCTGGAGTATGCTCAATTATATAGGGCGAAAAGGCTTGAATTTCTCTGATTAGCCAGGGTTGGATTTAACTTAAGTTGGGATATAGTAAAGTCATGGGCATGAAATAGTCTCATTATATTTGTAGATGTAATGTGAATGGTTCCTAAGCTTCTCTGAGTTCGGAGTAAGCAGACAGCTTGTCTTATCGTTTTTCACCTTTTGTGGTAGTTTTGGCTTTGCAAGAAATGTGAATACAAATTTAAAGCCTTTGTTAAAGTCTTTGTATGCCTGATTGGTTTAGACCATAGAGTTAGTTGAGTTTTATTTGTTCCTTTCTTCTATCTTTAGAGTGAATCGTTTTCCATAGGCAGTGATGAGCCAGATGCTACCCCCTCAGTCAATGGAAGTGGAGATGAAACCGACCCAATCGCAGTGGCTGCACGATCGACGACCAGAGTAAGTTTCTATTCGTAATACTATCTAGTTAAGTTCTTAAATAGTGCTTGCTTTTTTTCTATCTATAACGACAAAGCTTCATGGATTTGTTTGACTTTTTGACCTCCTCCGCCTCTTGGAAAAGATAGGCCAGGTTGTGATAAAGCTAAATGAAAAATACTGCCATACTGAATTTAGAGCCGTGTTATTGTTTTGATACAACCTAATTATATTTGAGTTTGTTTCTAGCTTCAAGAAAGAGCCTAGCCAAAACTTATGTCTGTGGAAGTAGTTCAGGATGTTGGATGGTTGATTTGATGCTGCTATACTGTTAAATTAGTGCCACTAAACTGTGGGTACTGCCTGCTTGCTGTATTTTGCAAATTTACCTTCTTCAGGGGGGAGAAGAGAGTGTTCTGGAACGGATACGACCAGCTTGCTATGTCCTTGTCGCAAATGTTCTTGAGAAGATTTTAAGCTTATTAGGAGTATGAGTGGGATAAAGCCACACACTCTCTAGGATAGAGCCAAAGATTCTACCAGGCTGATGGCCTGAATAGGGTACTAAATTTTTCCTAAATTTTGAGATCAAAGCATGATTTCAACTCTTTTTTTATTTTTTTTTAAACCTTATCTACTAATATCTTTTCTTTCTGCTCAAAAGTTTATTTGCTAAAAAATAACTCAGATATAATTTTTTTTTTTTTATGGTTCTGGCCGTGATCTACCATTCACATATTATATAAAAAAAAAATACGGAAAGATGTCTTTTTTTTCTATTGGCTCAAGGATTGTTACTCCTCAAGGGTGAGGCCTAGCGACACGCATGTTTGAACCGCTATTGACACGAGCTTCAAGATTCCACTTTATCTACTATTCTCTCATAAATCGTTGGCAAAGGTATATCCAGGATTTTTGTTCGGAGAGAGGTTTTTTTTTTAACGCACACACATAAAAATGTATCAAAAATTTGTTTATATGCATTTTTTTTATGCTCTTACGAGTCGGACAAAAATTTTGAGGGGGGATTACTTAAACCCAGTGCCCCCCCCCCCCTCTCCTGCATTCGTCCTTGATTATAGGAGACTAATGAATACTTTTAAGCAGTTTTTTTTTTTTTTCATTTCATTGTCGTTTTCACCGTTTTTCTCATTTTTTCCTGTAAATGGAACACACCCGGATTTTTCTTTGTTTCTTGTCTTTGTACTCTAAAAAAAATCGATCTTTACTGCTGATATCAGTGATTTTTTTTGTAATTGGCTTGTGCAGTAGCTATGAAACTGCGTGGAATGTAGAAACTTAAAGCTTATTCGGCTGAAAGTAGTTTTTCTTCTGCTGCACACTCCTTTCCGATAAAATAAAAGTTCAAAATAGGAATAAAATCCTTTTTAATAGACAGTGTATAGAACTTTATCGTCATGAAAAGGCAGTGTGGTCTCCGAAATTATATACTCCTTTCATTGTATATTCAGAATATTATTGTCAATAGTCAGTTTCATAACCAGAACTGAGCTATTTCTAAAAAGCTATTTAGTTATTGATGGCTCTACAATTGTGCTAATTTTTTAATTCCTTTTTTTTAAGTAAGCAGCTTACATGTCTGAAAGATTAGAACGAAAAATTTTGTTTTTTGTTTTGCTTAATTCAACACTTAATTTCTAAGAAAGCAAACATGAAGCATTTCCGCTCCCTCTTTTAAGCATTTCATTATCCCCTCCCCATTTATTTACATTTTTTTTATGGGCATAACGTCCCTTGAACCATCTGCTCTTCATGCTGGATTTTCTATTGGGCTTCACTTACCACAAGTTTTAAAGAAAAAGGATCTCTTGGGAGTATATGTAATTTTAGTAACCTAAACAAAATGATTATTATCTTATATTAGTGATTAATTTCTGACTCCCTGCATAACAGAAGAAGTAATGTAGCATAGCAAAAGGAGGAAAAGCAATCATCGAAACAAAGTTCCCTGCGTCAAAAACAAAGACAAAAACATCAAATTAAAATGAATACAAGCATACGAGAGTATGAAAAGGACCTAACCGTGGAGAAGCCTCTTCGTTAATCTTTTGAAACAACTTCTTATATGCTTTTACCCTCCTGCATTAAAATATTGAATAATCGAACGGCTTCTGTACCATTTAGGCAGATTAAAAAAAAAACGAAAATAGTGGAGATAAAAACTACTGTCATGCATATCACCGGAATAGAAAAACGAGCGCTGAAATAAAGCACAGATTAATTGCTAGAGACCCTCCCTAATATTTATACTTCTTTTGTCACTATCAATGTGTGATTTCTCCAGTTTTAAGCTTTAGTACCGTTCCGTATTTTCACGTGTAAAAAGCTCGCTCCTATTCCTTGGGTCCTTTTTACTTATATAATCTTTGCTATTCTCGTGAAAGTTTTAAGAATCCAAACAATATTTTGCATTCATAATCATCAGTCTTAGTGCTGGGTCTATTTATGTACATCAGGAAAAGAAAAAAGAAAGAAAGGAGAAAGATGGCGTACATGCAGAATATCCTGGTCTCGGCCACTTTTCTTGATTTTCAAACCAATATATTTTCCTTGTTGTTAAAGCCAAGGAATGGTACGTTTCCTGTATAGGGGTTTTGGACACGGTGGTTTCTAATAGTGTACTTATTTTTTTTGATCTGACTCTATTTTTAGGAGTTATGGATTATTATATTTCTTAGTATTGGACGTAATCGTCTCATAGTAGGTTGCTAGCTAGCAGTGCAATCTGGGTATTACCTAATTAAAAAAAAAACTATATTTTTCTTAAACAATTTTGTTTCATCGAGAATTTTTATTGTTCAGTGGTCCATTCGCTCAAGATTAAATAAATTATGATTAACCATAAATTAAGGATTATACACTTTTTTCTACTAGAAAAGGAAGCGAAAGCTACTCGGCCACTACAAGAAGCACAGTCCCAGCGTACTACTCAAACGTGCAGCGTGGAGAGCCTTACACGGGCTCAGTTAGTCAATGGAGACCCAGTGATACCGATGGCAGCGTGATCTCAAGAGAAGAATTTGCCACGCTTCCTGGGTTTGAACTACTCACAAATTTTGAACAAAATGTAAGTCATGCTTTCTATTCCATTCTATTTTCTCTTTTTAATTTGGAGTAGCTATTGAGTAACTCTTTACTGTCACTTCAATATAGAATTTAAGCTTCTAACCCTTGAAAGTCATTTCAAATGTATGGAAAAAAAATTGAAAAAGATCGGTTATTCAAGTACGGTTTTCAGAATAATGTTTGCCACTCAAATAATGAATATATTATATTAGTCAGAGTAATGTTGAGTTAACATGGAATGCTAATTGGAATCCTAAACCGAAATTTTGCTTGTAAAATTGAAGGGATTGCCCCATGCAAAGTTCTTCCTAGCAATAGAAAGGATTGGGGCAAGTGACTGAATAGGAGGACTCTTGAAAGTAATAAAAAAAAAATCCTACAAAAGTATTAACGAAGGCGAAAATTGAAAGGTTATTTTGGAATTTAGATGTTAGTTCCTTTTCAACATTTGAGTTTTTATCAGCCAAAAATTTAGACTTCAAATATGGTATACAGCTGGGAATATTAATGACAACCTTCTCGTGTGCCTCTAAGAGTAGTGGGTACAAATGGGGCCCTACTACTGCTAATTTCAGTCACCGGTCAGCCACTGTACGTCCTCTCTTATGTCTAACCAAAAGTCAAGAGTATTTTTGGAGCTTGCTGCTGAGGTTGGGTGGAGTGAAGGCATTCATTGCTATTAAAACCGTGCCTGGGTAGGAGTCAATCCCTCTGGACATATGAAGTGCCAACCGCAGTGTAAGGAAAGATCCATTGAGGAGTAATCCAAGGTGAGAGAAAGGCGTTTTCTTTCTAGTATAAACTCTGAGGATCAAATGCCGCTTGCTGGCCGGTAAGCGGTTGGTGACCCTTTCATTTGAGGGGTAAGTGATGTATGCCTAACCCAGTCTGAACCTAGCAGGTAGGGTTCATGGGATGGGAGAAAAGGATGATGGACACCTTGATACTACCAAAAAAGCCTCTTTTATAAAAGGAAACAAATAGTTATGCAAGCCCTATTTCGAAATGTCACCCCTGAGGGGTACTAATAACTCAGTGACAGTTTGGGGGTGGCGGTGGAAGGGGGCAACGGGCCTTAGCGGGCTGAGATTCGACTCAGTTTTGTGACTGTGCCCATAATAATAATAATGGTAACTAGCTAATATAATAAACTTTTGCATTGATTTTATAATATATAAACGAAAAAGGAAATATTCGATTATCTTTTGTAGTGGGCCCTATGTGAAGAGGAATATGTACGATATAAAGCAAAATTGAAATATTGCATGTTGTGTGAGAATATATAGTAAAAGAGATTCTGCTTTTCACGTTCATTTAGAATTTTCTCTTGTTATCAGGGCTACTCATAATAAGTGATTCCCCTAAGGAACTTGAAGTAATTTTTGAAAAACAAAGAACTTATTATCTTAAATATTGACTTCTGTATAGAAAATGTATTTATGTTGTAACTGGAGGAGATTTTAGTAGCTTATTGTTAGTGGTTGTTGGCGAATTATTGATCCATCGTGAAAATTTCTTGATCGTAAGATAATACATTTATTTGTAACAATAGTGATTAAAGAACAAATTAAGAATCTACCTTTGTGGGGCGCAAACCTGGAATACAAAGTGGTGCACTGTGTCCTGGAAGATGGGCCACCTGTAAAAAAAACACAGTAGTGAAAATAAGAAGTAAAAACGATTAAGGAGATATAAAACAGGAAGGTTTTCCTAGGCTCCCAAATGGGTAAACCAACCTTAATATTAACAATTGAAAGACAAATACTTGATAGTTGTCCCCAAACTTATACTCATGTGATTTGCTTTACAGGATTTTTGAAAGTCTGGCAAGATATACAAGGAGATAGGTTCTTTAGCTGAATTCTTTTTGCAATTAAAAGTGTTGAATAGAGTTGCGTTCGCTTAAACAAAACTTAATCAACTAACAAGTCTATTTTTTACACTTATAGCGTTTTATTTGCCAGAAAGTGAAACAAGTGAACTAAAAAAGCTTAAACAGGCTTTGGCAAATAGAACGGAAAGTTTGGCAGAAATTTCGAAGTTGCTATAGCGTGAACCGTACAAAGAAAAATTAGGAACAGATCATCAGGTTTAGGAAGATGAGGCCTGTAATAGTCAAAACAATAAGGAGGCCGAAACCAATACTTTTGTGAAAATTTTACACCTCTTGTTTCCTTTTATGAGAAGAGAATTACGCTCCAGAATTAAAAATACAGCCTAAGTGCATTTTATAAACTGCTGCATTATGCAATCTGGGAAACCCTAAATGAATCATCATATTTTGCAAGAGCCAAGACTTTTACCATAGAGGCAAGCATGAGCTGTCGAATTCGAATTTCTTGCCAGAAATTCTTTGTAGATATCTAACAACGAAGAATTCTTAATAATAGTTTCGGAATCAACTTTTTAGTTAACTTAAGAATCTGTTCGTCAAAGAAAAACGCTCAAAGTTAACTAAGAATTACAAAAAAACGGTAAAATCTACTTATTAGTTAACTAATAAAGTAATACGAACGAGGCTTAACTTAAAGAAAAATGAGAACGTTTTTTTTTTAACACGAAGTAACGTATAATGGTTGCTAGTCACTCTGATGCATTGCCGTATATGAAGTTGATCTTCAATTTGTTGAAATATTTAAATTAGAAAGGTAACAATTTGTGTTGTAATGTGTTTGTAAATTAAGGTGGAATGTCCACTAAAAACTTAATGTAAATTTAATGTCTGAAAGGAAAAATGTACGGAGTCAGTTGCAACTATATTCTTTAGCAAAGGATGTCTGTATAATATGTAATGTGTGTAATGATTGGAATCAGAAAAAAGGGTGTAATACGTCGCTAGTAATCTAACAACTTTATTTTACAAGCGCTGAAGTGGTCATAAAATAATTGGTATTTGTTTTTCAGGCGGGTTTGCTTTTATTTTTATTTTTTTAATTGCATATAAACTTCTTTTTTTTACTGGTATATAAATTTATTCATAGTGGTCAGCGATCTTGAAAAAATTCTGAAAATTTTAATGATTACAACGCAGCTATAAATCCTGGACTATAACCTGAGAGCTGAGTAAGACCAGGCTATTCTGCGCTCAGCCGAGGCAGGTTCCCAGTATTGTCAACTAGGGGGAGGGTCTGTCGCTTTGATTTTTTTTTACTCCTAGCTGACCCAGCTCCAAATAGGTACCTGGAGAAATTTGGGGGAAAACAGGGAAAGTGTTGGATGATTTGCCCCCAACCACGCATTGCACTCCCGGTCAAAGGTAGTGAACCATTAGATCAAAGACAATTGATCACAGACGATTGATCAGCGTGCGAAAAAGTTTTTGTTAGACTTTTTTCCCCTAGATGTCGACAAATACCTTTTTGTCGACCAAATACCGACAAATACCTTTTTGACAATACCACCAAAAACCTTGGTGGTATTGTCATTGAAAAGACTCTTTTTTGGTATTTTTATCGAGAAAATTGAAAAACTAAAGAATTCTTTCCCCGCCTCCTAAATTTTGAAAAATATAATTTGCTACCCCGCCCCCTTGAAATTTTCGTGAATTGCCGCAAATGTATATTCCACAAAATCTGACTTTTACCGTCTCCTAAACCTATCCTTGTAAGTGTTTACCAAAATAAATTACTTTTTATTAGACAAACACAGCGGGAATATTATTTACGTTTCGGACAAAACTCGAACTAAACTAATTATCGTATGAACTAACTCATTGCACGCATAAGAAAGCCCAGCCCTAGATATTGGGCTAGTGTGCATCTTATACAAACAAAAACGAACTGATAGAGAGAATATGAGCGTATTCGATATTCATTGCTCTCCTTCATGTTTCAAAGAAAAAGGTTTACTGCGCAGTTATCCATACCTATCACTTCAAATGATACCATAACAATTGTAACAGCTGGTGGAATGTATTAAACTAAGCAGCTGTCATGATTGGATTACAAGAAGGCAAGGGCGTATCCAGAATTTTTGTTCCGAGGGGGGGGGGGTACAAAAATGCATCAAAAAATTTGTTTATATGCAGTTTTGTTACGTTTATAGGAGTTGGACAAAGATTTCGGGGGAGAGGGGGTTGAAAACGGCCCCCCCCCCCCCCCCCTTTATATGGCATTGCAAGAAGGCACAACTACGAGTATGATTCTTACTTCCCACAAATTTGATTGGTGGGTTTGCTTATATCTATTTGTAGCTATTTTGAAAGTCTATTTTGTTTCAGGTATGCTATGACATGAAAATACGCCCTTCCCACTTTGTAAACTTGAAAACTGCTCTCTGTTTCAATTATGCTGCCGAATGTAAAGGACTTCTCCCTGCTATTCAACTACCATCTTGCTTCTCAAGAGCTGAAAAGTCTGTGGTGCTGTCTTTGATTAAAAGGTGTAATTTTATACCAAAAATCTAGTGTAGCTTTTCTTCTCAGTGAAATTTAGTTTATTTGATTGGACCTGTATATTGGGTTTAGCTTCGGACCATTTGTTCTTTATTTGTGCCTTGTGTAAAATTATCCTTTTTGTTAGACTGTTCTTTTTCGTTCCTTTTGTAAATGTGAAATGTGCCTCAGGTTGTTTTTCTATTGTAATATATGCTATGTTTTCATAACTATTAATAAACAAAATTGAAGAAATATGTTGGAACATAGAGTAATAGGTAAAGAAATAGTTATGGATACCTGATAAAGACATCACTTAAGAAAGATTGGGGATTATCTTTCGTAAAATTTTACTTCTTTTTTTTTAATGTTTCCCTATTTCACAGAAACTAGTATTTTCTTATAACCTGCCTTTTCGCAGCATTTGCTTTTCTTACAATTATGTTTTAAAACATTCAGCAATATATAATATGAAGATTTGTGTTTAATTCATTAACATAGAATAAATATTGTGGAAAATGAGGGATATCTTCTGATACCCCTCCCCCTTCCGCTCCTAAAGGTCGAACCCGTGATCGCCTCTGAAGGAGCTGTTCTATTTCACAGGGCCGTGGATTTCCCGCCGAAACCATCCATGCACTGGACATATTTAACTTTTTGTCTATTTTAATTTTGTCTATTCAACACAAAGTTGGTTAGTTTTTAGTTTTTTCTTGTTGCTAGATCTGGAGTAAGAATGATAAAAGTTATGTTTTAATAAGTAGGTGTCAAACTATGGTCTTACTTTCGTTTCGTTTTAATTTGTGGTCATTAACCGTAGCCATCAACCAGTTTATCTGTTTTTTATTGGAGAAATTCACCTTTTTTGTAGAGGGGTTTAAACACATACAGGAATTGTTGAATAATTGCCAGGCTAGTTAGGCTGTTTCTTGCTAAGCCTTTAGTCAGGTCCCTTTGTTTTTTCTTCTTTCTTTCATAAATGGTATATAGTAAATAAACCAGTGCTTAGAAAAGAATAAACTAATACACATGCACAAAAAGTGTGAATCAAATAAGTATCTCAATATATTGTAATTTATCTGTTTTTATAAAGGTAGTCATTATAATTTTGGACCCTTGCCCTCGAGGCTGCAGTTATCTTGTTGCTCTGGATGCATATCTTTCAGTCTTTGAACTGTTCATGTAATGGCTAATTTGGACTTTTGATACGATGTCAGTAGAGCTGCAGGGACACCTAAGGCCACATGTGTCTTTCAGGAGGAAACAGGTTGCACTTCAGTCGGCTTTCACCCTAATGAGAAGCACAAGAACATAGAATTTGCAATCGAATGCGCTCTTTCTCAACTTTCTATAGTAAACTGTTTCATATGATAACCCTCAAGAAAGTAATATATGATAGTGATATTAGTAACGCGACACTCTCATAAATCTAACCTTTTACGTTGACTATAATTTTCTTGGTTTAATTTTTCCAGGGACGATTATATAGAACTGATCATCGTGAAAAGTTGCGAAACGGTTATTTTGATTGAACATTCTGATTTACGTTGTCATTTTTATGGGGGTTAAAATGATGGGATATCAGCCTGCTAGCCAGCTCTTCAACGATTTGTGTGCTATTAGTCACCTTCGTAATCCCATACAGTACCAGATCAGAACATCAAGATATTCATTGAAGTCTAAATTACTGAAGGGTCCAGAAGGTATATGTATCTAGGTATCATGGTATCTAGGGATACCTTGATTATTGCAGCCTCGGGAGTAAAGGATGCAATTTATGCAAATAGCCGATGTAATGTAGACCATAGATATAGTTTAGTAGAAGGTGTACATGTTAATCCTTGATAAGATCAGAGTAATGAAAGGATTTTCAATCATTTTGATTGAAGGCCTAAATGTGAGCCATTGGGCATGTAGTACCCCTCAGGGTACTAATAACTCATCCTGGATCCCCATGAGAGAAAGAAAAATTTATTACAGCCAAAAGATTAGATAATTTATTGAATTTTATTTATTACTTCTTAATACTATTACATAATACATTAATCTTAAGTAATAAATAAATCTCAGACTACTATCTACGTCAGTCGGTTCTACAGGGGCATTTACTACTATGACTGATACCTTGTACTTTTTTCTCATAAAGTGAGCAACTAGCATTCTATTATCAATACCTTCCTAGCCTAAACAAGACTTGGCAGCTTCCTTATTCATTATGATCCTTACTCCCTGCCCATGCACCCCATTCTTGCTGCCTGAGTAAATAAATTCTATATCACCTAAATTCATGTTTCCTACCCCAGAGATATGAGTTTCTGAAACTCCAAAAGTCTAGTTAAAATTGTCTGAATTCCTCAGCTAAAATGTCGATGCGATTGTCGTCTTTTAACGTCAAAAACCCTAAAAAAGGTATTACATTTTATACAACTCTATCTACATGCTTTTTATAATGTTAATTCTCCTATTTGGACCTTTGTATGCAAGATGATGTTAATAACATTTTCTACAACAGCTATAGTTCTTTCTTTAATATAATTGCTAGCTACCGCTGGAACCCTGAAAGGCACTAGATGTCGCAATTTTCTCTAAATTAGCTTTTAAACAGGTCTCTACGATGTTCCAGTGCCAAGCTATCTGAGGAGAAAAAAGAATAAAAAAGATACCGTATATGCAGAATATCGTAGTTCAAGCAACTTATCTTGTTTTTCAAGCGAGTAGATTTTCCATGTTGTAAAAGCCAAGGGATGGTAATTTTCCTATATAGGGGTTTTGAATAAGGTACATCTTGTCTTCAGCTCACACTATTCTTAGCAGTTATGGGCTATTAAATTTCTTAGTATTAGACGTGATCGTTACTTACTAGGCTTGCAGTCACTTTTCCTGTTTATCAAGCCAATAGATTTTCCTCGTTATTCAAGCCAAGGGTAGATAAGTTTCCTATATAGGGGTTTCGGACAAGGCGGTTCTAATTTTGTATTTCTTGTTTTGATCTGACACTATTTTAAGGGGTTATGGGCTATTTCATTTTTTTTTTTTTTTTACTATGGGAAGTGATCGTCTCTTACTAGGTTGCTAGCTGCAGCTGCAACACGGATAATGGTGTACTTTGTAGATTAATTTCTACAGACTATAGTTCATTCGTTAATAGAACTGGTTAATGTTGACAGTAGTATGGACCGTCAGAGTAGCAAAAAAATTCTTCTTTATTATTTAACTAATCAATTCATCAGCCTAACTGACATGATCATGAGCAGCGCAATAGCGCTGCCTAAGTATAGAACGATTTTGGCACAATGTATTATTTATTTATTTTTTTTGGTTTTGGCCAGGGCACTTCGTATCGAAGGAGTTGTCGTGGAAACTTCGAAAAAGGGCCCAGTCGATTTGATATTGGAATGGCTAGTGCCCTTTTTAATAGTTGAAAGTGATAAGAAGGCAACCAACACCCCTTTCACGTCCACCATTTCCCCAAACATTCAATAAAAATTTTGAGATAGTCATTTTGTTCAACGTAATTGATTTCCAGATAGAAAATATGTTTTTGAGGACGACACTACCCCCACAGCCCTCAGGGCAAGGGTTGTAAGAATTTCCCTGGGGGCATATAAGATTTTTATAGAAAGCTTTGTCGTAGAAGCATCAAAAAGGGTTCATTCGCTTGGAAATTCAAAGGGTTTGTGCCCTTTTTAATAGTCGAAAGTGATTGGACGGCATCTAACCCCCTCTCACGCCTACCATTCCCCCAAGCACATCCAATCAAAATTTTTAGATAGCCATTTTGCTCAACGTCGTTGAAAGTTCTGAAAATTAGGTCCTTGTGGATGACAACTCCCCTCAGCCCTCAAGGCGAGGGTTGTAAGTTATGCCCTGGGGGTATATAAGGTTTTTATAGAAAGTGTTGTCATAGAAACTTCAGAAAGAGCTCATTTGATTGGAAATTGAAATGGCTAGTGTCCCTTTTAATAGTCGAAAGTGATTGGAAAGCAACTAACACCCCTTCCACGCCCACCATTTCCCCAAACACATCCAATCAAAATTTTGAGATAGCCATTTTGATCAACGTCGTTGAAAGTTCTGAAAATTAGGTCTTTGTGGATGACAACCCCCCCACAGCCCTCAGGGCAAGGGTTGTAAGTTATGTCCTGGGGGTATATAAGGTTTTTATAGAAAGTGTTGTCATAGAAACTTCAGAAAGGGCTCATTTGAGTGGAAATTGAAATGGCTAGTGCCCTTTTTAATAGTCGAAAGTGATTTGAAGGCCATTAACACCCCTCCAACGCCCACCTTTTCCCCAAACACATCCAATCAAAATTTTGAGATAGCCATTTTGTTCAACGCAGTTGAAAGTTCTGGAAATTAGGTCTTTGAGCAGGACACTCCCCTCACAGTCTTCAGGGCAAGGTTTATAAGTTATACCCTGGAGGCATATAAGGTTTTTTATTGAAAGCTTTGTCATAGAAACTTGAAAAAGGGCACATTCGATTGGAAATTCAAAGGGCTAGTGCCCTTTTTAATAGTCGAAAGTGATTGGAAGGCAACTAACCCCCCTCTCAGGCCCACCTTTTCCCCAAACACTTCCAATACAAATCTTTTAGATAGCCATTTTGTTCAACGCAGTGGAAAATTTTGGAAATTAGGTCTTTGAGGATGACAACACCGCCAGCCCTCAGGGCAAGGATTGTAAGTTATAACCTGGGGTATATAGGGTTTTATAGAAAGCGTTGTCGTAGAAACTTCAAAAAGGGCTCATTCGATTGGAAATTGAAATGGCTAGTGCCCTTTTTAATAATTGAATATGATTGGAGGGCAACGAACAGCCTCTCACTCTCACCATTTCCCCAAAAACGTACAATCAAAATTTTGAGATAGCCATTTTTTTTTCAACGTAGTTGATAGTTCCGGAAATTTTGTCTTTGAGGATGACAACCGCCCCCTCTCCCCATAGCTCTCAGGACAAGGATTGTAAGTTATCCCCTGAGGGCATATAAGGTTCTTATAGAAAGCGATGTTGTAGAAGCTTCCAAAAGGGCTCATTCAATTGGAAATTGAAAGGGCTAGTGCCCTTTTTAATAGTCGATAGTGATTGACGGGAAACTACCCCCCCCCCCCCCTCTCACACCCACCATTTCCCCAAACAAATCAATCAAATTTTTTAGACAGCCATTTTTTTCAACGTAGTTGAAAGTTCTGGAAATTATGTATTTGAAGATGACAAACCTCCCCAGAGCCCCCAGGGCAGAGGTTGTAAGTTATGCCCTGGGGGTATCTAAGGTTTGCATAGATAATATTGTCGTAGAAATTTCAAAAGGGATTCATTCAATTAGAAATTAAGAGGGCTAGTGCCCTCTTTAATAATAGAAAGTAATTTAAGGGTAACTAACCCCCCTTTCACTTCCACCATTTCCCCAAACACATCCAATCAAAATTTTGAGATAGCCATTTTGTTGAACGTAGTTGAAAGATCTGAAAATTAGGTCTTTGAGGATGACAACCACCCCCCCCCCCCCCCGCGCCCATAGCTCTCAGGACTAAGTTTGTAAGTTATACCTTGGGGGCATATAATGTTTTTACAGAAAGCTTTGTCGTAATAACTTCAAAAAGGGCTCTTTCGATTGGAAATTAAAAGGGCTATTGCCCTTTCAATTTTTTATGGAAGGGATGGTTGTTTAACTTCAGAAGAGACTCAGTCTTTCTCCCTGGAAGAGAATATGTCAATATAAAACGAACAGAAATTAATCAAAAACAATTTTTTGCACAAAATAAGTTTTTCAAAAAAAAAGTAAAGAAGTCCATTGAACCAAAAATGAACAAAAATAGAATCAAATAATTTACCAAGCTTAAAGTACCACAAATATGCTGAAAAAAATTCTTTTGAATATTTTCACCTTTATAACTTTAAGAAATCAAAAATTAATTAAGATTTTAATGAATAAATATCAGCATATGTATATTTAACTGACAATGCACATTTTTTTCAGTAAATTCATTTGAATTTTTTCAGTAAAGTACAAATTATAAACTGTCTTTTAGAAAGCATAGGGTTTAGAACCCTATACAGATTAATTTCTACTCGTTTTGAGTTTGACTTATTTTATTTTCTCTTTGTTTTGGGTTTTATTTATTTATTGATACTGATTTGTGGTAGTTGTATGCTTGGTAGATTATTTGATTCTATTTTTGTTACTTTTGGTTTAATGAAGTTCTTTACTTTTTTTTAAAAACTTATTTTTTACAAAAAGTTTTTTTTGATTAATTTACGTAAAACACTGATCTTTGAGAAACTTTTCTACGCTGATCCATGGACTCCTACATTTTCATTCAAAGGAGACACAAAGTTTTTGTGGGGTCTTGCTGACTATCTTTATATATATACTAGGTTGCTAGCTACCGCTGCAATCCGAAAATCCTATGAACATAATTACATTTTTCATCGCCTTTTACGAGGCGTGTTTTTTAATTAAGGTCCGTTTGAACGTAAGTACACAACGAAAAATTATTTCAAAAGAGTAAATTTATTTTTAGAAAGTGCATATTTTACTCTATTTTTAGACCGAGTTACCAAGTTTTGAAACACTTATCATACTTCTCAACTAATTTTCCCAGCGCAAAATCATGGCGTCGGTGTTTGGGAATAGGCAAGGTGTTTTTTTGGTCGAGTTCATGCAACGGAGGAATCACTATCAATGCTGAAGCATACTGCCTAACCACAAGAAAGCTCCACAGAGCGATTAAAAAAAAAAAAAAACTTGGCATGCTGTCAAATGAAATTGTCCTTCTTCATGACACTGCAAGACTTCACACTTCTGGGCAGACCCATAATTTGTTGGACAGTTTTGGCTGGGAAGTTTTTGATCACCCACAATACAGTCCCGAGCTTGCGCCAAGTTATTACCATCTGTTTATCCACCTCAAGCAACAGCTTAGTGGCAAACGTTACAATGATGATGACGACGTAAAAATGGATGTGAATTCCTGGTTAGCGGAACAGGCGGCAAGTTTTTATGCAGAGGTTACTTTTTAGTTGAGAGGTATGACAAGTGTTGCGACAAAATTGGCAACTATGCTGTTAAATAGAGTAAAGTGTGTACATTTTGAAAATGAATTTAATTTTTTAAATAATTATTCGTTGTGTACTTATGATCAAACGGACCTTAATTAATAAACAAGCCTCGTACTAGATAATGTGAAATTACAGACAGGAAAAAGCTTATGGCTTTTTCTTAATTGGAATAGTAAGAGACGACCTTGCTACAATCTACGATTATGACGTTATTGATCAATCTTGTACATGAAAAGTGCAGTTTTTTGTAAAAAATTGATTATATTAAAAAAATTAAATACAAAAAGCACTAGATGTGGCAGTTTCCTTTAAAATGAGCCGTTAAACAGCTCTTTACGATGTTCCAGTGCAAAGATATCTGAGGAGAAGAAGAAGAGAAAAAAAGAGGCCATATATGCAGAATATCATTGTTCCAGCAGCTTATCTTTTTTTTCAAGCCAATATATTCTCCTCTTTACCCATGCCAAGGGACGGTAAGTTTCCTATATAGAGGCTTTGGCCAAGGTGGCTCTAAAAGTGTACTTCTTGTTTTGACCTGACACTATTTTTAGGAGTTATGGGCTATTAAATTTCTTACTATTGGACGCGATCGTCACTTACTAGGTTGCTAGCTACCACTGCAACCCGGATTCTACATAGGTAAATGAAACTAACCACTTTCCTCTTTAAACCTAATATCACTTGTGTATCCTTGCTTAAGCTCCATAGTCCTCGTAAAATTTACTCGATGGTTCAAAGTTCAATTTGATTTAATTGATAAAAAGGAAATAAAAAAAGTTAAAATACAGTGCTTTGTGACAAAGCTTCCGTCACTATACTGACTGTAAATTCATCAAACAACAATCCTGAACAAAATATCAACTGATGAAGTGCAGCAAGATGTTTAATGAGCTTAGTACCACCTTAAACAAACACATACAATAGATTTAGTCACCAACTCCAGAATCTTCATACTTACTAACAGTTTCTTTGACATGGACACTGACTACATGAGACCTATAGTCCTTTCCAGACGTGCGGGAATGCTTCATCAAGCGTTGATTATGCAGTATTTGAATGGCTCTTGCTCAATGCAAAAAAATTCCTACTAGAAGACCAACTCAGACTCATTTGAGGGCTTACCATCCGAAAGATTTTTTGATTTTTTCTTACACTTCATCAGTTCCCGCACTGAAGTAAGTTCAGAAAGAGATAATCCATTATCTTGATCAATCAAGCTAGTATGGCGCTTAGCTGAACTGCTAGCAAAAGGACACAGTATTCAAAAAGACGTTTTCTATATCATCGGCACGAGATTAATCACAATTTTTCCACATGGAATACCAAAAATCGTACGCACCCCAAAAATCCACTGACGCAGAGTTACTCTGAACTAGACATAGATCGAAGATCCAACTTAGGTCTTTATGTTTAAAAACAGCTGGTTCCGCTCGGAATGGCACTTTTTCAGTGCAATACGTTGCATGAATCAGCTCAAAGGTGCTGGTTTTCATCATAACTTGCTTTTCTGACATAGTCATTGATAATTACCAAAACTTTTAAAGAGCAAATAGTCTTGCAAAAAAAAATTTTGCTTACGTTTTCTCATTTTCCTCCTTGAAGATTGGACTTTGCATCAAACGTTATTACTTTCTTCTAGAAAAAAAACCCAGCTAAATTTGATGCTTATGGAGTTAGCCCTTATGGTTTACTTGATTTTTTTTTTTTTATTAATGCCAAAATGCGGTAGTACTCCATGTTTTACCGCATCATCTGGAGCCTAATTATGTAGATGACAAAGTAACAATAACTCAGACTCATTTGAGGGCTTACCATCCGAAAGATTTCTTGATTTTTTCTTACACTTCATCAGTTCCCGCACTGAAGTAAGTTCAGAAAGAGATAATCCATTATCTTGATCAATCAAGCTAGTATGGCGCTTAGCTGAACTGCTAGCAAAAGGACACAGTATTCAAAAGGACGTTTTCTATATCATCGGCACGAGATTAATCACAATTTTTCCACATGGAATACCAAAAATCGTACGCACCCCAAAAATCCACTGACGCAGAGTTACTCTGAACTAGACATAGATTGAAGATCCAACTTAGGTCTTTATGTTTAAGAACAGCTGGTTCCGCTCGGAATGGCACTTTTTCAGTGCAATACGTTGCATGAATCAGCTCAAAGGTGCTGGTTTTCATCATAACTTGCTTTTCTGACATAGTCATTGATAATTACCAAAACTTTTAAAGAGCAAATAGTCTTGCAAAAAAAAAATTTTGCTTACTTTTTCTCATTTTCCTCCTTGAAGATTGGACTTTGCATCAAACGCTATTACTTTCTTCTAGAAAAAAAAAGCCAGCTAAATTTGATGCTTATGGAGTTAGCCCTTATGGTTTACTTGATTTTTTTTTTTTTTATTAATGCCAAAATGCGGTAGTACTTCATGTTTTACCGCATCATCTGGAGCCTAATTATGTAGATGGCAAAGTAACAATATTAAAATATCTCAACAGCAACAAAACTGCTTGAAATGTTAGAATGAGTTGAATTCCAGCCAATTGAATAATTTGATGCTAATTATCCTACATTATTCCTTGGTATTGGCCTTATCACTATCTTGGCAAAAATAGACTCTTGCTAGTTTTTAGTTGTTATGAACTAGTAATTAACTTACTTGGTAAATCATCCCTTTATGCATCCCAAACTGGGCTAGACCCAAATCTTCATATTAGTGATAACAGCATATGTTGGGTAAGCTAATCAGTAGTCAGACCAGTGGCGGATCCAGGGGGTCGCCGCCCCCCCCCCCCTAGCGTAGTCTGAAGTAGTGTAATTTACTATTAACTCAAGTTTTTGTTAATTAAACTTGCTCCTAATGCCAGCTTATTGGATCAAGCCATTTTGTGCCCCCGCTCACATTTTTTTCAGATCAACCTATTTTGCGCCTCCCCCCTAAAAAAATCCTAGATCCACCCCTGAGTCAAACAGATAATTAGCCTGAAATTTCTATTGTACCGCCTTGTCAAAATTGTGTCAATAGGCTAAGGCTAGCCTAGGCCTAAGTTTGTCTTTAGTTTGAATACTTCAACCAAATACAATCCCTCTATTCAATAGCCTAGGTTATTGTAATTTTTTTTTGTGACTGACAGTCATTACAAACCATTCTCTTATCAAAAGAATAGCCTAGTTTTTATTGGGTCTCAGTAGCCTAATTAGGCCTACACTGAATTGCAATAGGCAATTGCATACTGAATAGCCTACATGGAGTTTAAATGTAGGTAAATATATAGGGTAAGACACCCAGTAGTCAGCCACCTGCCTATTCTTGGACAGAATCTTTGATAGGAATGAATCATTGTCCTATTCCCGGCCAAAAGTCTCTAATTCCGGCCACCTGCGATGCATTAATCACTTTAAAAACTTTTTGACATTTAAACTAGGGTAAGACACCCAGTAGTCGGCCACCTGCCTATTCTCGGACATAATCTTTTATACTATTTTAATCACTATTTACAATGAGCTGTTTGTATGTCCAAGTTTAGGCAGAATTGTCACTTGTTAGTAATTTCAAAAATAGGAGGCGCTGTACAAGTGAAACTATTTGAATTAGTAACCTACTTGTTCAGAAATTCTTCAGGAATTTTTTGATACAAAAATTAAGTTTCTAGGTGGTATAATACAGTAATTAGAGTAGTTTAAATGTCAAAAAGTGATTAAAGTTTCCAACTACTGGGTGTCTTACCCTACCAAATCATATTATTGAGTTTCAAATAAAGTGAATATACCATTTGACGCCTTTTTTATGCTGATTACAAATATAACAACCATTTCTATCAGAAATGAATTTTAGGCCCCCCCCTATATATGTAAATTCAGGATATATGGGGGTGGGGGTTAGGTTAAGGGGGGGCGGGGCTGAAGATAATTTCTGATAGAAATGATTATTATATTTGTAATTAGCATAACAAAAGGTATTGAATGGTGTATTCACTTTATTCCTAACTCAATAATATGATTTGGTATATATTTATCTAAATGTAGCTTATGTTGCTAGGCTAATATTTATGGTAACATTCTGTTTTAGCAACTTTTGGGTATCTTGAAAAGGGGTTAGGTTAGGAAAACAAAACTTAAAGGGATGGGTCTACAGGCTAAAGTATAGGTATTTTTTTTGCAGTTCATATTATTGACCTACAAATAAAGTGAACATACCACTCAATGCCTTTTTTATGCTCTTTCCAAATATAATAATCATCTTTGTCAGAAATGAGTTTTACCCCCACCCCTATATATACCAATTTGCATATACCAATAATTGCATAAGGGTATATATTTGCACATTAGGGAGGTTTGGGGGTAAATTTTATTTCTGATTAAAATAAGAGGCAAGTTTAAACTTCACCCCACCCCCCTAATGTACAAATATATACCCTGATTTAGTATAGCCTATATAGGAATGGGGGTAAAATTCATTTCTGAAAAAAAAATGATTACTATATTTGGAAAGAGCATAAAAAAGGCATTAAGTTGTATGTTTACTTTATTTGTAAGTGAATAATATGAACTGCAAAAAATTTACCAAAGTATGTCCTGAGAAGGTATTTTGAAGTACCTACTCCTTCTCCCTCTAGAGGGTGAAAAATTTGCCTACATGACAGGTCTATACAGGGGCAGATCCAGGATTTTTTTTTTTAGGGGGGGGGATGCAAAATAGGTTGATGCAATAAAACAAATTTTAGGGGGGAGGGGGTAAAATAGGGTGATGCAATAAACTTGTATTAAACACAAACTTAAAGTTTAATTAACACAAACTTAAAGTTTAATTAACACAAACTTAAGTTAATTAAGTAACTTACACTATTTTAGACTATGCTAGGGAGGGGGCGCCCCCTTACCACTGGGTCTATACCTATTGAACTTTTGACAAACAACATTTTACATTGATTTTCAATTACCAGTTTCCTTTTCTCTGGTTTTAGTTTTGAAAATGCAATTCCTGTTATTTGAGTAGAATTTTAAGCCATATCAATATTTTTTTCAAAATTTAGGAAATGTATTTGCATATATTTAAAACCTTATAAATTGGGATTGAGCAGAGTTGTGAAGCTGAAAACAATTTTTTTGTACTTCATTTAAGCCAAAGATATTTTTTCCAAGGGTTTACTTTTATAACACAGATTTTTAAAGGTCAGGACCCTCTAGATGGAGAAGGAGTAGAAGTAGGTACTTCAAAATGCCTTCCAATGACACACTTTAGCCTTTAGACCCATTCCTGAAAGGTTCATTTTTCTAACCTAACCCCTTTCTAAGATAGGCAAAAGTAGTTAAAGTAGAATTTTACCATATTTATTCTTAAAACCTATGGGAAAATTGTAGCTAGGGGTTCTTCTGATGCAAAAATGCTAATAGAATACAAATAGTTGACCTAGGCTTCTGTTAGATGCCTTATTATATGCTGTTTCTAAATATAATTGCAAATTTTCTTACAATAGACTGACTCCCCCCCCCTCATGGCCCTTTATATAGAGTAACTATACAAAATTAAATTACTGATGTAGATACAAAGTGATCACACTACTTAATGGCACTTTTCTGCTCTTTCTAAACATCAGCTAATAGTTATTTTACTCACAAATTTTACCCCCTGTCAGTTCTATAGATAGCCCTATTTAATGTCAGTTGTTTAGATAGGCCTGTACAAAATGAAATTACTAATCTAGATAAAAAGTGATCACACTACTTGATGCCCCTTTTGTGCTCTTTCTAAACATAGGCTAATAGTTATTTTACTCACAAATATTCCCCCCCCCCATCAGCAGGAGCATCCTGAGTCTCATTTCATTGGAGGGGCAATCTTTGTAAATTTTACCAAATTGCTACCTGTTTTATGCTGAATTTTCTGCAGAAATCAAGAATTTTGCTAAATTTTGGGCAATCTTGCTAAATTTCTGCTGAAATTTTCGCCTCCTGTGAAAACTTTACCAAATGCCCAAAACGTTGGAGGGGTGGGCCCCCTCCTCTTGGGACGCCCCTGCCTATCAGTTCTATAGATAGGCCTACTTTATATATCTTTCTGTTGTTTTCTGTTCTGTTGATGCTTTGCATTCTTCATAAACAGGTTCCCTGACCTGTCTCTGGGTCTGTTGGATATCAAATAGCCTATTATTGTGATACATCAAAACATGTTGCATATTATAAAGTAGGAGAGAATTTGTTCTTGAAGCATGTTGCATATTATAAAGTAGGAGAGAATTTGTTCTAAAGTGTTTGTTTTTAGTTTTCTACAAACCTGTATTCCAGGGCTATATGCATAAGCATCAGGGAGGAGGTGGCTGTATTTATGAATTACCGGTAATTATTTTTTTTTATTTGGACTTAACATAAAAATCAAGTAGTGTTTTCACCTTGTCCCTACATCGGTAATGGAATCATGTATATTTTGACCAGGCTATATATATATATATATATATATATATATATATATATATATATATATATATATATATACTACTACTACTAGCCGCCTGAGGCCAACACGGTTACGCATGATCCTCCTCCACCCCAAGCTGTTCAAAGCCTCTCTTTTTATACCCGCCCACAAAGTTCCCATTTCCTTTAAATTTTTCTTTACGACGTCCCCCCATCCCAAACGGGGGCGCTCTGCTTTCCATCCATCCCTAAACAGTTTACCGAAAAGGACAATCTTTGGTAATCGGTCCTCCTTCATCCGCACAACATGCCCTAACCACCTCAACCTTTCTTTCATTATAGACCTAGAAAGCAGTATTGAACCACATTTTTTGTATAGCCTATTGTTTGAAATACGGTCAGTCAGCCGGGTACCCAGAACAATCCTTAAGCAATTTCTCTGGAAAACATCTAGCAAATCTTCATCTGCTTTTTGGAGCATCCATGCTTCAGAGCCATATTTGACCACTATTACCACTGTAGCTTCTAATATTCTAACCTTGGTTTGCACATTTATCTGCCTATTCTTCTAAACATTTTTTAACTATGAAAAATCTCCTTAGGCCTTGGCCATTCTATTGTTAGCACTTTGACTGCTTTCATCGTCCTTACTAATAATACTACCAAGGGAAGTGAATCTGTCCACTTGATTAATCCTTTCGTTATCCACTGTCACTTTTTAATCTTTAATTGTTCTCCTAGCCTTAGTGACTTAGTCTTCCTAATATTAATTTTCAAACCAATACTAGCACCCTGAACTCGCAAAACCTCTAAAATTTCATTTATTTTGTTCAAACTATCATCCAGGATGCTTAAATCATCAGCATAATCCAAGTCCAGGAGACTTTTTCCTCCCCATGTGATTCCGTGGTCTCCCAATGCCTTTTCTGTACTGCTTAAAACAAAGTCCATCAAAATAATCCATATAAAGGGGGATAGAACACAACCCTGCTTAACTCCTGATTTAATACAAAACCAGCTGCTAACCTCATTTCCTACCTTAACCGCAGCAGTGTTATATATATATATATATATATATATATATATATATATATATATATATATATATATATATATATATATATATATATAACTAAATAACATAATATAAATACTAAAACAGTAAAAAGAACAAGCTTTTTCAATTGAAAGTAAAGAGCAGCATTAAAACTTAAAATGAACAGAAATTATTGTGAATATTGGGGGGGGGGATTGCCCCCTCCTCAACACCTCACTCTTCATGCTGAACTACTTTTTAAAAAGCTTCTTTTTGTTCTAATTTAATAACTCTTTTGTTTCAGGAGTTGTTCTTAAAGAATTGGGACAAAATTCAAGCTTTAGTGTAAAGAGAATGGTGTTGACAAGGGGGAAACCCCCTCACATACCTAATAATTTCTGTTTGTTTTAAGTTTCAATGTTGCTCCTTACTTTCAGTTAAAAAATGTATGACGCTTTTTAAATGATGCCAGGAAACTCAGCTCAACCTCCACATAAAAATACCCCTCTCCACAGAAAGATCCTTTAGACAATTTAATTCTGAGGGAAACTTCCTTCCCCATAGAACCCTCCCCCCCCCCCCCACCTGAAAAACGTATGCATACTTCTCAATAACAAATACCATACATAAGCAATGGGAAAATTTGTATAACTTAAAAACCTTTCACCTGGGCCTTGGGGGGGGGGGGGGTCATATTATCTCCAAAAGTATTATTATTGGCCTTTCAACCATGGGCGCCCATATGGGGGGCTCCGGCCCCCCCTGGCTAACTATGCTGAACAAAATGGCTGTTTCAAAATTTTGATTGGATGATTTTGGGGGAAAGGGACATGGGAGGGGGCCTAGCTGCCCTCCAGTCTTTCTGGTCACTTAAAAAAGGCATAAGAACTTTTAATTTCTGTTTGAATGAGCCCTCTCCCCATATTCTGAGACCATTGAGTTGATACAATCTCCCCTGGGGAAAAAAGCAGATGGTGATATTTTCATTAAGATTGTTTAAGTTTTAGGGTGCTTTGCCCCTTATTTTAAAAAATCAGGCAAAATTTTCTTAGGCTTGTAGTCTTTGATGGGTAACGCTATTCTGAAAAAATCTTGTATATTTGAAATCATTATAATAAGCCAATTCTATTGATGTCCATTGGTATCAACATTCTATTTTTATAATTTTGGTTTCTATTGAGCTGCCTTGCTCATTACTTACAGTTTGTTACCACAAACTGTTTCATTTCAAATAATGTTTTTATCCACAGTTAATTGCTATTGCTCAGCCATAGCTAGATTTCACTGAGTTAAGATTGTGGAAAATAAGTTTTAATAAAGTAGAATAATGGGTAACAGTCTAGAAATACAACTCAATCTAAAGCAAACTTCTTAGTAAAGCAAAAATAGTACCTATTGATTCCTTGTTTTGTGCTCCTTTTCAGTATAATAGATGTCACCCTGACAATTCACCCCACCCCTGCTAATGGTTCCATATGTAGGTCCTTTGTTAAAATTGGTTTTTGTGCAGGCTGGAATCTATCTTCATCTGTTATTGAGTGCAATATTTACATAAACATTATTTAAATAATTTTAAAAATCACCTTACCATAATCTATTTGAGAGCTTTAAGGTCCTCTGGACCTGTAGTGTTCTTGAGTTAGTGACTCCCAGTCAAACCTCCACTTCCTCTTCTCCCATTCCATGTCAAGTTGGTATTTGAAAGACTGGATGGAGGGAGTGCTGACAGTAGAGTGCTTCAATTCATTCCAGTGGTTTATGACTCTTCTTGAAAAGTGCATTTGATGGATTCTCATTCTGAAGCTTAATTTTGGTAGCTTTTTGAGTGTCCTCTTGTGAGATGATGGCTGGTACTGTGGCTGTCATGATGGTAGAGTTTTCCTTCTGGGTTTATAAGTCATCAACATATTGCTATGCATGTGTCTGTACACAATGGTAGGTAGCTCAAGTTGCTTGAAGCAGTATTCATAAGAAGCTGATTTTATGCTTTTCATGCAGTTTGTTGCTTGCCTCTGGATATGTTTGGTGAGCCTTATATCTTTCTGGTAAGAGAGACCAGCCAGGCTCAAGGCAAAATCAAGATGGGGTCTAACAAGACCCTTAAAAAGTTTTATGAGTATTGTTGCCTCTCGGCTACTAATGGTCCTTTTCAATAGGCCAAGGATGGAATTTGCTTGGGAGACAACATGCTGAACATGGCTATGGAACCTCAACCTCTTGACAATAATGACACCTTGGTTCCTTTCTTCTTTTCTATTCTCTAGATGCTCCCCTATTTTAGTGGTGTGATTTAAAATTGAGTAGGTAGCCTGAATTGGGTTATTGGGTCCAATGTGCAAAATATAGCATTTGGTTGTATTGAATTGTAGAAGCCAGTCTTGAGTCCAACCTTGTAGCCTATCTAGGTTGTGTCGGATTTTCTGTGGGTTTGGAATGCCAAAAAGTTTGGCATCATCAGCAAATAAATGTAGCCTATATTGTTATCTATATGGTTGAAAATATTGTTGATGCACATCAGGGAAAGTTTTAGGCCTAGTACAGTTCCATGTGATACTCCATTCATTACTCTGGCCCCATCAGAGTAGATTGACTGGCCACCTGTCTCAAATGAATGCAGTAGCAAAACAGCAGTTTGAACCAAAACTTTTTGGATTTTGTTAACCAGTGTAAATCTAATAGCCTGCAACTGAATGAGCAGAAATCAATAGTTCTACGTTTCAACCCACTCAAACAAGATATTACAATACCAGATGTTCCCTTTCCAACTGTTTTGTCCATGACAATACTGGGTGTGACTTTTACAAGCAATTGCTCATTTAAACTGCACGTAGACAATATTGTACGCAAAGGACACAACTCAATCCAAAGTTTAACAAGTATGCGAAGACTGGGTTTCTCAGATTGTCAGCTCTTATTGGCTTACACGACGTACATCAGGCCAATCCTTGAATATTGTTGTCCTGTCTGGGGTCCCCAAGTACAAAACACTGCCTACATGTCAAAGGAACCAGAAGACGTTCAAATACGTGCTACTAGAATAATTCTTGGACCCAGGTATGAGAGTTAGAAGCATGCCCTTGTGGTTATTGGCTTGCCCACTTTGTTCACCCAAAGACAATTTGATAATGAGATTCAAGAAATCACTCATGTCAAACAAGAAACATTGCTCAATTCTTCCTCCAACCGCACCAACCCCCAAACTCTCCAGGCATCAGAACAGACTGCAACCCGTCAATCGCCGAACAAACAGATCTGCCAATTCCTTTGTACCGTATTTTGTTAGTGTATTAAATAAATGATTTTTTTTTTCTTAAATGCATTTTAAAAATAGCATAATTTAGTGTTCAGTTTTGTTTGCTATGAAAGCTATTTGATTAAACAAATACAAATGAATAGACTTTCTGGTTGGTGAGGATGTTCATTAGCTGGTCTATCAGGGATGAATTGATGCCAGCAGCAGATAATTTGGAGTGCAATCAACTGTGGATACCTTCTTGACAGCCTTGGTAAGGTCTAGCAGCAGTAGGTCAACTGGATGTCCTTTGTCAATCAGATTTTTAATTATTTCATGTGATTCCATTAAGTTTGTTCTGATTGATTTTCCTGATTGGACTGTATGCTGCTTAGGTTACAAAATCTTATTGGTGGTTAAGTGTTGGAGAATTCAATAATTGATTATGCATTTAAACATCTTAACATCAGCTGAAGTTATGCTGCTAGGTCAATAATTCTCAGGCTTGGTGCAGTCACCTTTCTTGTAAGCCAATGTTATGCTGGCTACTTTCCAGTCTGCTGGTAACTCTCTAGAGGTAAGTGACATCTGGTGATTCTTGTATGGCGCTCTGCTATTTCTTTTAGTTGTCTGGGATGTATATTATCAGGTCGGGGCATCTTGTTATGATTCAACTTTCTAAACATTTTAGGACATCTGTAGACAATGCTGTGGTATTTGGATAAAAGTGGAAGAAGACATTATAATAAGAATAATAGAAATATATTCCATATTTCCAAATAAGAATTCGTTGTTTTGATGTTTCCTTTTAGTTTTTTATATATCCCTGGGTTGTCAGAAAAGCAACCATGGTATTTAGAAAGAGCTTAAAAAGAGAATTCTAGTGGTATTACTTTTATTAAGATATTTTCTTCAGAAAAGTGTGGCAATTCTAGACTATTATTGAATAATGTGTCCAAAAGATTCAAAAGAAGAAGAAAGAGTGGATTAGCAACCAAACATTTGAAATTATTGAGCAGAGATGGCAAGCAAGATTATGAGAATCTTATGACACTAATGACACTAATGACATCCTAACAAACAACACAACTCCTTGCTTCAAAAGGACAAGAAAGATTTCATTGTGGACAAAGCCACTGAGCTTGAACAAGGTGCCCAAAAGAAAGACATGGGTGCGACACTTAAGATCCTGTGCAAGCTGACTGGCCAACATGCCATGAAGTCCATGAGCCAAAAAGCAGCAAATTGAGAAACCATTTACAATCAGTCTCAGTGTGTTGGTCTCTGGGAGAAACATTTTAATAAGCTGCTAAACTCAGATCTACCCAATTGCATTGACCCAGTGCTTGATGCTGCTTCTGCAGAAGCTACACCTGCCCCTGATGGTACCAAATTTTCTCCTGAGGAGATTAAATTAGCCATGAGGAAGCTGAAAGCAGCTGACAGCTTTTGCATTGCTTCAGAGCTACTTACTACAGGTGGCCCTGCAATGATACTTTGGCTGCAGATGGTGTTCAGTGTAATCTGGCGCACTGAAGTTATACCATCAGACTGGAAAAAAGGAATCATTGTGCCAGTGTTTAACCACAAGGGCAGCGAGATGGATTGCAGCATCTACCATGGTATTACCCTACTCTCTGTTCTGGGAAAGCTGTTTGCAATGCTCCTGCTCAAACGTACAATAAGTTTCCTATATGCTTTGCACTGCCCCCAACAAGCCAGATTCATGCCAGGAAGATTCACAACTGAACAGATTCATACCATCATACAGATTGTAGAGAATTCAACAAAAAAGCTTTCATTGGCTTTGTTCTGCCTTTGACACTGTTGACAGACAGTCTCTTTGGCTAATCCTGAAAGCTGCAGGCCCACCAACAAAGATAGTTTGCCTCTTTAAAGAACTCTACAGCAGCACAGAAATTGTCGTCCTTGTTAATGGGAAGCTTTCTTCTTCCTTCCCCATCAAAAATGGTGTATGGCAAGGATGCACTGCTGCACCTGGGCTGTTTAACTGCATCATGGACCACATTTTGAACAAGACACACTGTTCCTACCCTTTTGGCATAAGTTATGCTGGGAGGACTCTGTCTGATGTTGACTTTGCCAACAATGTAGCCATCCTTTGCAAAAATCTTGACCAACCTCAGTCTGTACTCAAGATGTTTTCCTCCACTGCCTCCAGACTTGGGCTGCAAATCAACAGAAGAAAGCAAAGATCATGCCAATAGAAAAGTTATGCTGGGAGGACTTTGTCTGATGTTGAATTTGCTGATGATGTAGCCATCCTTAGCAAAAATCTTGACCAACAGACGTATGCACTCAAGATGCTCTCCTCCACTGCCTCAGGACTTGGGCTGCAAATCAACTGGAAGAAAACAAAGATCATGCCCATAGAAAAGACTGCATTGGTATTACTCTTAACTGTTGTGGTCAATGGCCAAGCTGTTGATGTGGTAAGGCAGTTCACTTGTCTTGGATCAATTATATTATCAAATGGCACATTTGATGCTGAAATCTCAGCCAGATCAGCCAAGGCAACCTGTATTCAGACAAACCGCAAATGAATTTATAATGCCACATTCTCAAGCATCATGCTGTACTCTTCTGAGATGTGGCCAATACCCCAGACACAGTTTAGAAAGGTTGATGCCATCCAAACTAGACACCTGAGTTGAGTTGAAGGCTTCAAATGGTATGACAAGATCCTGAAGACCTTCAAGTTAGCAAACCTCTCCACTCAAGTAGAAGCTTGTTCTCTAAGATGGTACGGCCACTTACTCTGCCTTCCACCAACTACCCCTGCAAGGATCATTTTAGACTTCAATCCCTCAATTGTCTGAAAACGTCCTCAAGGGAGGCCATGTAGCAGATGGGTTGATTTTATAAATCAATGCCTCTTCAACCTCAACATAAACCCTAATGAGGCCCCATCCTTAGCCCTGGACAGGGCTGCTTGGAGAAGACTGACAGCACTGTCAACCAGTTCCCTCTGGCGAACCTGCTAAGCAAGAGTGATTACCTTAAATCACATTGCCCAGCAAAGTAAGAAATAATCCTGTGGAGTTCCTGGTCAATAATGATGGGAAGCCAATGACTATCTTTAATGGTTATATATAGGAGTATCATAGAGTTGAGAATGAGTGTTGTCAGAAAACTAACCATTTTATATTGAAAGGGCATAAAATGAGGACTTAAATGGTACTGTTGTTTACCTTATTAGTATGTTTCCTTTGAAAGAGCCACCTACTGCAACTTTACTAAGCCTAAACATAAACATAAGCTCTTAGCTTACCTTGAATCACATTTGCAAGCAATAAAGACAAGTCGTATAGATTCCAGTCAATGATGAGGGAGACTGCTTGTCTGGCACATCCCATACTGTGAGCCAAGGCTTCCTGTGCCAATCTCTGTCCACTGTAGAATTGAAGGCTTCAGCAATAGGAGGCAAAACAGCATTCTGGCTAATAGAATACCATAGACTGAGTACATGATTGAAGAATTATTTCTACAGCCCTTTGTTAGTGTGCTTTTGGTAGAGCTTCAAGGGTTGTCTCTAGTCCTTGCAGCACTGTCTATCTGGAACAGGTTTGGGATGATATTCTAGTCAGAGACAATTTATATGCTAACAAAGTATCCCCTTGCCTGTATCTACATGTGAAAGATGGTATTTTCTACCTTTGAGTTTGTCCTTTAGGAGCTTAATGATTATTGTTGTAAATCTGCTGCAGAACATTCTTTTGCAGACTGTGTGTGAAAATTAAACAAGCTTGTCATTAACCTTGGCTCCTAGACTTTTTGCTGTGGCTTATGAGTTGCTATTTTAATCATCACTTAATTCCATAAAATGGTTGCAGAGGTTTATTTGCTACAAACTGAATGGCTCTCCATTTATGGATATTAAATCTAGCTGCCAGGATTTTGCCTGCTTTGAGAATCCTCCAAGGTCAGCTTGGATGACTTTAGTACTTTATGGGTCATGGATGGGACCAATTATTTTGGAACCACCTATATATAAGCAAGTCTTATCCTTTATGATAGTAAGTACATTGTTAGTACAATACTAAATGAAGTAGGACTCTAAACTATTTCTTGAGATACACCACTTTATACTGGAATTTGAATCTGTCATCTCAAAATATCTTTACAGCTGGCTTTCCATTTGTAAGAAATTACATCATCCAATTAAAAACATCTTCATGGAGGCCCATTGCACAGAGTTTAGACTTTAGTATCCATTGATGTTTATATCAATGAGGTTAATTTCAACCAGTTTCACTTTGGGGGTGGCATAGAGAGCATTGCGACTCTGCTCCTTCAGGCTGACTGGTCTGCTGCTATTAGTGGGGCATCGTCGACAGCAATGTTTGCCATGTCCAGGAATTTGTTGATGCTATCCTTCCACTTTGTCTGAGGTCTGCCTCTCAGGTAAGACCAGCCATGAGCTTTAGCGTCAAAATTGTAGACTATTCAGGCTGGGGTTGTCGTCAGCATATGCAGGAGGTGTCCAAACCATCTGAGAGTATGATCTGCTGTTTGGATGGAGAATGGCACTCTGGAGGTGAGTGCAAGCAACCTTACATTGCTTACAAAATCGTCCCATCAGAGCCCCTCAATCTGACTGAGCTGTTTTGTCTGGCAGATGTCCAATCATGCTGAGGATTGTTGATTTGAGAGGCCAGGTTTCTGCTGCATAGAGGAGGACCAAGCTTATGGATGCATTATAAATTCGCATCTTTGTGTGCCTAGATGTATGCAGCATTCTCCAGAGATTGTTGAGCCTTCCAACAATAGACGAGGTTTTTGAATATTGGCTGCGCACCTCTTCCTCTATAGAGCCGTCATTAGACAGTACAGAGCCAAGATAAGTGAAGTTTTTTTTACAACTTCAATGGGAGCTCTGCAAACAGTTATGTTCTCAGGAGCGAGACTGGGCTTGTGGGCTCAATTGCCATTATCTTCGTTTTAAGCCAGTTTATTTTCAGCCCCACTTTTGCTGCCTCTTCCTGCAGGACTTCCAGATCATCAATCAACTGGTTGATCAAGTCAGCAACGAGACCAAGATCATATGTGAAGTCAGCGTCTGTCAGAACGCGCTCTCCAAACTGCAGACCAAAGGGCAGGCGATTTGTTGTTCGTGTCATGACATGGTCTATCACGCAATTGAACAGTTCCAGGGTGGCAGCACACCATGGGCATACACCGGTTTTGATGCCAAATGTTGTGCTCTGCTTGCCATTGACTTGGACGCAACTCATGGTCTCTTTATAGAGCTTTTCAAACAACTTGCAGTATTTGTCTGGTGGACTAGTTGATCAAAGTATCAGCCAGAGCAAGTTGCAATCCACCAAGTCAAACGCAGCCTGAATGGTTTGGAGGGACAAAGCAGACTGAGACAAGTGTCGGTGCTCTCACATGGTGCCACAGGGGACCTGCAGCTTTCTGGTTTGTCCTTTTTTGGGCAAATTCCAAAAATATGAAAATAAGGTTTCCTAACCCCTTTGAAAAAGAAAAGCCTGGGTTTGAAGGTGTTCATCCTATTCCTCAAAGTTCTATATTATTGAAACTATATGAAGGATTCCTTGCAGATTGGCTTAAGGAAACAATCCTACCTCTTACTGACCTGAGGCAATTTGGGAATACAAATCCCACTTCTACATCCCATTACCTTGTTTTTCTAATTAGAATTTTTTAATTTTGATGAAGAAGAAGAAAAAAAGAAAGTACCTTTTGACCATTAACTGAGAATATCTAATAAATAAGAGACAACCAAGCCAGTAGCTCTGTAGCCCACAGAGTGAAGCAAAAAGAAAAGGGTTAAATAGTATCAACTGAATAGCCCGCCTGCTGTGAATTAGAAGAAGAAGAAGAATTAACTGACCAAATTATTAGTGCATCACACAGCAGCAACTTCATAAGAAATTTAAAATAAATTTTCTTGTGAAATATTATCGCATTTAATCAGCAGTTGTACCGAACCAATCCTGCTCAATTCATCCTCAGGGCTATGCTGTGGTGTTTCTCCTCCCCATAGTATAGTGCAGACGGTTTGATATCATTCTATTATCCCTACTTGTTTTAGTTTTGTTTTTGTTTAAAGCTTTTTCCAATAGGCAATGATTAGAAGCCCCCCCCCCCCCCAAAAAAAAAGTCCCCCCAGATCCCACCTCAAATGCCAGTGAAAGTGATACCCATCTTGGCTGGTCAAGCACACTATCTCAAAGTTCAAATGATAGCTCCAATTCTGAGAATAGGACAATGATAAGTGTAGAAGCTCCAAAAAAAGGAAAAAAATCTCCCCAATCAAAAGCATTTCCCCTCCCTCTGCCCAAGATCCTCCCTCCAAAAACTTAGGAATTTACCTTAAAATTACTCCTACTACCCCTTTGAAATAAAAAAGAGTACCTCGATAACAGTTGTGATTTTTAAGTTGCTAAAATCAATATTTTTTCCTAATATTAACTGTGATGGATCTCTGCGAATATCTGTCCAAGATCAGAAATTATCAGACACAACGATTAGACTAAATTCCCTTGTGAACACTATAATTCAGACATCTAAATAGAGCCCAAAATAATCACCAACAAAAATAGTAGTTTATAATGTTCCCCCAGAAATATCCATTCAGGAGTTAAAAGAAGGGCTCTCAGATAGGGCTGGCAACACAATCCCAGTTGAAGATGTTACCTAACTCGGCAAACCTAACTCTAATGGCCTAAAAACAAGTAGATCCTTCTTATTTACACTGAAGGAAAAAATTAATATCCCAGAAAAATTATTCCTATTTGGGCAAATCAAACCCCACAAGGAATACAAACCTAAGCCTATCCAGTGTCAGAAGTGCCTCAAACTGGGACACACAGCAAACAAATGGAATGAAATTCTCCTAGAGTGTAGTAAATGTAAAGCTTTCCATCCTAAAGAGTTGACAACTTGCAACAACACCCAGCCTACATGCATCAATTGCAAAGGCCCACATGAATTTACAAATAAATCACTATGCCCTGCATATAAGAAAAGAGCTCTGACACTCTAAATATCAACAGAGAAGGCAATCCCATACCCCTTTTAAGCAATGGAAGCAAATACTGCCCAACAATACAAAGTAAAGCCATTAATGAAACCAACCTAAACCCCCAATTCAATTGTCCCCAATGCCTCAAGTACCCCATCTAACACACTCTCTTCTAAGCCCCCTAGCTCACATCCCTATCAGAAGGAATCCAAGTCAACAAACCTCTTTGTCCGGTGAGATGAGGTCAGCCTGGCCCTCCCTCCCAAGAAGAAACATACCAGAAACACTACCAGGAATTAATCCCTTCACCGACAAACAGGATTCACAACCAAAAATGCAATCCCCAAATATATGCTTATTCATTCTAAACTGGAATGCAGTTAAGACCATGACCATACAGCAACTACAGAAAACGAAAATCATTGCAGAATTGGCAAAAATCTACATCCCAGATGATATGCTCATTCAAGCAAAAAAAGATCTTGCTTTACTTTTAACAAAGCTGAACATTGATACACAGTCATATGAAAAATAAATCAACAACGCAACATATATCAATACTGCAATGGAATGGAAGATCACTCACAGAAAATAAGCTAAATGAACTAATATCTTTTATGAATAATAATTCCATTAATATTGCCTGCCTCCAGGAAACTCATTTAACCCAAAATCAACAAATTAAGTCTCTGGGATATACTATCCTGAGAAAGCATAGATCTTCAGAGAGAAAAGGAGGTGGAGTAGCTTTATTAGTTAAAAATAATATAAAATTCTGTGGCATCAATTTTCCAGATTTTGCAAATGATGTTGATGCAATTGGTATCAGTGTTTGGCTGAATAATATAAAAACCTACATAATAAGCTTTTATAACCCTAATGGCCGAACTACAGATGCCGAGGATTTTTTTAATTATATAAATAATTCTTATATGTTAAAAAATATCATTATTTGTGGAGATTTCAATGCCCACAGCCTTTTGTGGGGTAATAAACCAGCAAATAAAGCTGGTAAATTCATTGAGCATATGACTTCAAATAATAATGAATTAGCTGTTGCTACCCCTCCAAACCTGAATACATATTTCAACCCCAAAAGTGGCAGACTCCACAATTGACCTAAAATTGTGTCATTAAATATTTTGAATAAAATTTACATAAATAAAATTGATAGTCTATGTACTGACCACTTTGCTATAGTTTGCACCCTAAATGAACCTGCTGAAACTCTATATCTTTCCTCCAAATATATTAACACTAAAGCAAATTGGTCTATGTTCCAAAATAAGCTAAATGATGAAATTACAAGTTTCACCCAAAATTCATGCATTTCAAACACAACAGTTGACACACATGCTGAAACCTTGACATCTTTACTAGTAAATACAGCTAATCATGCTATCCCAAGGACAACACCTAAGAAAACATTCCCTAAACACATTCCTAAAGCATGTTGGACAAATGAGTGCCTAAATAAATGGAGGATAAAAAAGACACCTAGGACAGAGTTTCTGAAAAAAAACATCCCCCACTACACATTTTAAAAAATTACAAGCGGAATCTAATATAAAAATGACTATGATAGATACTAAATATAATTACTGGAGTAATTTTGCAGATAATCTCTCCAGAGATATACATGAGCCAATTATACATAAAGTCATTAGACACATCTGTGGGAAAAAGAATTCCCCCAACCCACTTCTGTATGATCTTATACATAATAATACCCATTATGACAATGATAATGAAAAAGCTAACCTATGTGCAACTCTTTTTGTTAATAAGCTAACATCAAATAATCAAAGCAAACTGTCCCCAATTCCTATGAACCGAAGTTACCAACCACGTCCAGGATCCGAGTACATACCGTAACTAATCCATTTTCAATCCAGGAATTTAATAATGCAATACATCATATTAGGACCAAAACTAGCGGCAGCTAGGATGATATACACCCTACATGGATGAAGAATCTCACCCCTTCATACAAACAAGAACTGCTAAATTGTTATAATCACGCTTGGGCATCTTCTATGTTCCCCAATATATGGAAATGTTCGTCCCTCCTACCAATCCTAAGAAAAATAAAAGCAAAAATAACCCTGAGTCTTATAGGCCCATAATGATTACTCCTGTGATGGGAAAAATAATGGAAAAAATGATCTATCAGAGACTCCTCTGGTTTGTTGAAAAAAATAATATGATCCCTCACACTCAAACTGGATTCAGGAAGCACCACTCCTCAACAGATGCTTTCATTTTGCTAACAAATGCAATCATTGAATCTAAAAAAATAATGTTCTAGTTGCAGCTTTCCTAGATTTTGAAGGGGCATATGACAATGTGAACCACCAAATCCTTTTAAACAAACTTGCAAACCTTGGAGTACCCCCTAAGCTAGTATCCTTTATTAAATCCTTCATAGAATTGCGAAGTTTCATCATTTGTGTTGATTCAGCCTCTTCACCCCAAAAGACAATAACCAAAGGCCTACCTCAGGGAGCAGTCCTCAGTTGCCTCCTATTTGCCCTATATCTCTGGGACATGAACCTACCCCACACAAATCTACAATATGCTGATGATCTGGTGCTATGGTCATATCTGCAATGTCAAATCAGTCAAATCTGCAAAAGTCACTTTTCCAGTTTGAAAAATTCTCTCAACATTCAGATTTACCCATTGCACCTACCAAGTCAAAATTAATCCAATTTCACTTAAAGTGAAACCATGTTAATGCAAAACTAACTCTAAATAAAACAACTATTCCAGAAGATAATCATATTAATTACCTAGGTCTCATGCTTGATCAAAAACTTAATTTCCACCTCCACATTTCAAACACAAGAAAAAAATGCTATAGAAAAACAAATATACCAAAAAGACTTCTTTCCACACACTCGGGCTGTAAAGAGTAAACCTTACTCCAGTTTTATAAATCATATATAAGACCCCATATTGACTTTGGGCTCATCGTCTATGGTGCATGTGCAAAGACCCAGATGCAAAAAATTGAAACAACACAAAATGATATAATACGTCTCATATTTCGTCTTAGGAAACCCACCAGCACCAAGTTTCTGCTTATGGAGAGTGGATTAACAACAATAAGGGAGAGACGTAGCTTTCTCTTGACAAAACATCTTACAAAAATTAAATCAAATATCTCACACACGCTACATAATCGGTTAAGAAATCCAGCCATGTATAGAGGCATTGCAGATGAGTATTGCACCCACTTTCCCCCGATCCCCCCCATGGAATTGGTCAAGTCCCATAATAAATAATGACTTCTCAAAGTGGAATAAAGATTTAACCCCCATTGCTTTTGTCCAGAAAAAATTTGCAGAACTTAATACAATTACCTATAAAAATCACTTCCAAATATTTGTTGATTGGTCGAAAATGAATGAGAAGGTTGCAAGTGGTGTTTTCCTTCCTCACCTGAAAATTGCAATGGGCTAGAGATTATATAATAATTTATCTATAATGTCTGCGGAGTTAAATGCCATAATAATGGCATTAGAACACCTTAAGGAAAATCAACCTTTGATTGCAAATTCAAATAATATTATCATATATTCCAACTCTCTATCAAGCCTTGAGTTGCTGGCATCAGCTCCTCAGTATAAGTTGGATATTGACACTTATCATTGTCTCAGTATTATAGATAATCTTGCTTTAAATGGCATAAAAAACTTATTTTCAGTATATTCCTAGCCACTCTGGCATAAGTGGTAATCATCAGCTTGATGAAATAGCAAAAAATGCTATAAATATGGACCAGCCAAGTGGGAGACCAATCCCAATTAGAGATATTTACTGATGGAGGCTATCAGATATTAATTTTAATAAGATTAATCCTATCCTCTCCCCCTTTTCCAATAAGTATCTTTCTAAAATTTATCATAGAATTCATTCCCAAAAACTTAGGAATTTTCCTTAAAATTACTCCTACTACCCCCTTTGAAATAAAAAAGATTACTTCAATAAGAGTTGCAATTTTCAAGTTGCTAAAATCAATGTTTTTTCCTAATATTTACTGGGATGGATCTCTGCTAATATCTGTCCAAGATCAGAAATTATCAGACACAATAATTGAACTAAATTCCCTTGTGAATACCCTAATTCAGACATATAAATGGAACCCAAAATAATCACCAACAGAAATGGTAGTTTATAATATTCCCCCAGAAATATCCATTCAGGAGTTAAAAGAAGGGCTCTCAGGTAGGGCTGGAAACACAATTCCAGTTGAAGATGCTACCTAACTCGGCAAACCTAACTCCAATGGCCAAAAAACAAGTAGATCCTTCTTATTTACACCGAAAGAAAAAATTAATAACCCGGAAAAATTATTCCTATTTGGGCAAATCAAACCCCACAAGGAATACAAACCTAAGCCTATCCAGTGTCAGAAGTGCCTCAAACTGGGACACACAGCAAACAAATGGAATGAAATTCTCCTAGAGTGTAGTAAATGTAAAGCTTTCCATCCTAAAGAGTTGACAACTTGCAACAACACCCAGCCTACATGCATCAATTGCAAAGGCCCACATGAATTTACAAATAAATCACTATGACCTGCATATAAGAAAAGAGTTCTAACACTCAAAATAGCAACAGAGAAGGCCATCCCATACCCCTTTGCAGCAATGGAAGCAAATGCTGACCAACAGTTCCAAATAAAGCCTGTAATGAAATCTACCAAAACCCCCTAGTCAAACGCCCCCAATGCAATAAGCACCCCATATAAAACACCATCTTCTAAGCCCCCTAGCTCACATCCCTATCAGAAGAAATCCAAGTCAACAAGCCTCCTTGTCCGGTGAGATGAGGTCAGCCTGGCCCTCTCTCCCAAGAAGAAACAAACCAGAAACACTACCAGGAATTAATCCCTTAACCGAAAAATAGGAGGCACAACCAAAAATACAATCCCCAAATATATGCTTATTCATTCTAAACTGTAATGCAGTTCAGGCCATGAACATACATCAACTACAGAAAACAAAAATCATTGCAGAATTGGCAAAAATCTACATCCCTGATGATATGCTCGTTTAAGCAAAAAAAGATCTTGCTTTACTTTTAACAAAGCTGAACATTGATACACAGTCATATGAAGAATAAATCAACAACGCAACATATATCAATGCTGCAATGGAATGGAAGATCACTCACAGAAAATAAGCTAAATGAACTAATATCTTTTATGAATAATAATTCCATTAATATTGCTTGCCTCCAGGAAACTCATTTAACCCAAAATCAACAAATTAAGTCTCTGAGATACACTATCCTCATAAAGGAGAGATCTTTAGAGAGAAAAGTAGGCGGGGTTTCTTTATTAGATCAAAATAATATAAAATTATGTGGCATCAATATCCCAGATTTTGCAAATGATGGTGATGCAATTGGCATCAGTGTTTGGCTGAATAATATAAAAACCTCCATACTAAGCTTTTATAACCCTAATGGCCGAACTACAGATGCCGAGGATTTTTTTAATTATATAAATAATTCTTATATGTTAAAAAATATCATTATTTGTGGAGATTTCAATGCCCACAGCCTTTTGTGGGGGAATAAACCAGCAAATAAAGTTGGTAAATTTATTGAGCATATGACTTCAAATAATAATGAATTAGCTGTTGCTACCCCTCCAAACCTGAATACATATTTCAACCCCAAAAGTGGCAGACTCCACAATTGACCTACAAATTGTGTCATTAAATATTTTGAATAAAATTTACATAAATAAAATTGATAGTCTATGTACTGACCACTTTGCTATAGTTTGCACCCTAAATGAACCTGCTGAAACTCTATCTCATACCTTCAAATATATCAACACTAAAGCAAATTGGTCTATGTTCCAAAATAAGCTAAATGATGAAATTACAAGTTTCACCCAAAATTCATGCATTTCAAACACAACAGTTGACACACTTGCTGAAGCCTTGACATCTTTACTAATAAATACAGCTAATCATGCTATCCCCAGGACAACACCTATGAAAACATTCCCTAAACACATTCCTAAAGCATGGTGGACAAATGAGTGCCTAAATAAATGGAGAATACAAAAGGCAGCTAGGACATAGTTTCTAAAAAAAAACATTCTCCACTGCCTATCTTAGAAAATTCCGAACAGAATCTAATCTGAAAATGAATATGATAGAAGCGAAATATAAGTAGTCGAGTAATTTTGCAGATAATCTCTCCAGAGAAATACATAAGCCAACTATACAGAAAATCATAATTCCCATCTGTGGGAAAAAGACTTCCCCAACCCACTACTGTATGAGCTTATACATAATAATACCCATTATGACAATGATAATGAAAAAGCTAACCTATTTGCAACTCTTTTTGTTAATAAGCTAACATCAAATAATCAAAGCAAACTGTCCCCAATTCCTATGAACCGAAGTTACCAACCACGCCCAGGATCCGAGTACATACCGTAACTAATCCATTTTCAATCCAGGAATTTAATAATGCAATACATCATATTAGGACCAAAACTAGCGGCAGCTATGATGATATACTCCCTACATGGATAAATAATCTCACCCCTTCATACAAACAAGAACTGTTAAATTGTTATAATCACGCTTGGGCATCTTCTATGTTCCCCAATATATGGAAATGTTCGTCCCTCCTACCAAAATAAACGCAAAGATAACCCTGAGTCTTATAGGCCCATAATGATTACTCCTGTGATGGGGAAAATAATGGAGAAAATGATCTATCAGAGACTCCTCTGGTTTTTTGAAAAAAATAATATGATCCCTCACACTCAAACTGGATTCAGGAAGCACCACTCCTCAACAGATGCTTTCATTTTGCTAACAAATGCAATCATTGAATCTAAAAAAATAATGTTCTAGTTGCAGCTTTCCTAGATTTTGAAGGGGCATATGACAATGTGAACCACCAAATCCTTTTAAACAAACTTGCAAACCTTGGAGTACCCCTAAGCTAGTATCTTTTATTAAATCCTTCATAGAAGTGCGAAGTTTCATCATTTGTGTTGATTCAGCCTCTTCACCCCAAAAGACAATAACCAAAGGCCTACCTCAGGGAGCAGTCCTCAGTTGCCTCCTATTTGCCCTATATCTCTGGGACATGAACCTACCCCACACAAATCTACAATATGCTGATGATCTGGTGCTATGGTCATATCTGCAATGTCAAATCAGTCAAATCTGCAAAAGTCACTTTTCCAGTTTGAAAAATTCTCTCAACATTCAGATTTACCCATTGCACCTACCAAGTCAAAATTAATCCAATTTCACTTAAAGTGAAACCATGTTAATGCAAAACTAACTCTAAATAAAACAACTATTCCAGAAGATAATCATATTAATTACCTAGGTCTCATGCTTGACCAAAAACTTAATTTCCACCTCCACATTTCAAACACAATAAAAAAATACTATAGAAAAACAAATATACTAAAAAGACTTCTTTCCACACCCTTGGGCTGTAAAGAGAAAACCTTACTCCAGTTTTATAAATCACATATAAGACCCCATATTGACTTTGGGCTCATCGTCTATGGTGCATGTGCAAAGACCCAGATGCAAAAAATTGAAACAACACAAAATGATATAATCCGTCTCATATTTGGTCTTAGGATACCCACCAGCACCAAATTTCTGCTTATGGAGAGTGGAGTAACAACAATAAGGGAGAGACGTAGCTTTCTCTTGACATAACATCTTCCAAAAATTGAATCAAATAGCTCATACACACTACATAATTGGTTAAGAAATCCAGCCATGTATAGAGGCATTGCAGATGAGTATGCCAATATTCAGAAGAAGTTCCCCATACCAGCAAAGTCTATTGCACCCACTTTCCCCCGATTCCCCCCATAGAATTGGTCAAGTCCCATAATAAATAATGACTTCTCAAAGTGGAATAAAGATTTAACCCCCATTGCTTTTGTCCAGAAAAAATTTGTAGAACTTAATACAATTACCTATAAAAATCACTTCCAAATATTTGTTGATGGGTCGAAAATGAATGAGAAGGTTGCAAGTGGTGTTTTCCTTCCTCACCTGAAAATTGCAATGGGCGAGAGATTATATAATAATTTATCTATAATGTCTGCTGAGTTAAATGCCATAATAATGGCATTAGAACACCTTAAGGAAAAACAACCTTTGATTGCAAATTCAAATAATACTATCATATATTCCGACTCTCTATCAAGCCTTGAGTTGCTGGTCTCAGCTCCTCAGTATAAGTTGGACATTGACACTTATCATTGTCTCAGTATTATAGATAATCTTGCTTTAAATGGCATAAAAAACTTATTTTCAGTATATTCCTAGCCACTCTGGCATAAGTGGTAATCATCAGGTTGATGAAATAGCAAAAAATGCTATAAATATTGACCAGCCAAGTGGGAGACCAATCCCAATTAGAGATATTTACTGATGGAGGCTATCAGATATTAATTTTAATAAGATTAATCCTATCCTCTCCCCCTTTTCCAATAAGTATCTTTCTAAAATTTATCATAGAATTCGATCTGGAACAAATCGACAAAATTTTCTTGCATTCTCATATATGTTTTCTAATTCAAGCGGTTCATTTCCCCAGCCTCCTTTTTGCAGACATTGTAATATGAATAATGAAGCAATTGACCATTACCTATTTGAATGTAATACAATGACGTCTGCACAACATACCCTCCTTTGCAAACTGTTAAAATGCCTCAATCACCACAAAATCTCACTATCAGCCAAGAGCCTAGCCAACTATACCTGCACACAGAGCACAGAAATCGATATCTAGCATCTTATATTTGAACTCCTTGAGTCGAAAGATCTACTGAAAGATATATGAGAATATCTTATAAGTAAGATACAACCAATGCAGTAGCTTCGTTGCCCAATGAGCAAAGCAAAAAGAAAAGGGCTAAGTAGCATCAACAGAAAAGTATTCCTGCAGCGACGTAGAAGAAGAAGAAGAAGAAGTGCATAAAATTCTAAACTAGTAATTTATTATCAAAACCCTCTAATAACAGTTTTATGTGCTAGTCTTATTTGACTTCTAAATGAGCTATATAGCTCCAAAATTTAACTTTTAGAAGGATGAACCAAGTCTAGTAATATATTGCGCTACCTGCCTGTTTGCAGCTGGATAATAATAGGAGAACCTTTAGAGTGAAAGTGTCTGAAAAGCCCCTTGACAATTAAAAATATGTTAAAATAAATGAAAATGCAAGCTTTGGCAACAAGCAATGCAGTAGTTTAAATGCACTACATCTCCTTCACCCTCTCTTAGAAAAATCTGACTGCATTCTACATTCCTCACATATACCTGATTTTAGTTTCTCAGAATATTAGTTTTTAATTTAGTTTATTTTTTGTTTATTTTTCAAATGTCTACAAGTTTTCTTTTGTAATATCAACGAGTGTTATATAAATAGCCTTGATGACCAATACTTAGCAATCAAAATGCCCTACTCAAAAAACAGAAACAAAATGTCAAAAAAAGATATCAAAATGAACAAGAGAGGGTTTACAGTTTTAATATGTATTCTTCTTCTTCTATTTCACAGCAGGCGGGCTTTTCAGTTGATACTATTTAGCCCTTTTCCTTTTGCTTCACTCTGTGGGCTACAGAGCTACTGGCTTGGTTGTCTCTTATTTATTAGATATTCTCAGATATCTTTCAGTAGATCTTTCGACTCAAGGAGTTCTAATATAAGATGATAGATATCGATTTCTGTGCTCTGTGTGCAGGTATAGTCGGCTAGGCTCTTGGCTGATAGTGACATTTTGTGGTGTTTGAAGCACTTTAACAGTTTACAATGCAAAGTATGCTGTGCAGACATCAGCATATTACATTCAAATAGGCAGTGGTCAATTGTTTTATTATTCATAATACAATACCTGCAGAGAGGGGACAGGGGAACTGAACCACTTGAATTAGGAAACTAAGATGAGAATGCAAGAAAGTTTAGTTCATTTGTTCCAGAACGAATTCTATGATAAATTTTGGAAACATACTTATTGGGAAAGGGGGAAAGAGTAGGATTTTTCTTATTAAACATAATATCTGATAGTCTCCATTGGTAAATATCTCTAATGTGGATTGGTCTCCCACATGGCTGGTCAATATTTATAGCATTTTTTGCTATTTCATCAACCTGATGATTACCACTTATACTAGAGTGGCTAGGAATATACTGAAAACAAGTTCTTATGCCAGTTGAAGCAAGATTATCAATAATACCAAGACAATGATAAGTATCAATATCCAACTTATACTGAGGAGCTGAAGACAGCAACTCAAGGATTGATAAAGAGTCAGAATAAACTATAATATTATTTGAATTAGCAATCAAGGGTTAATTTTCCATAAGGTGTTCTAATGCCATGATTATGGCATTTAACTCTGCAGACATTATAGATACATTATTATACAATCTCTCACCCATTGCAATTTTCAGGTGAGGAAGGAAGGCACCACTTGCTACCTTCTCATTCATTTTGGACCCATCAACAAAGATTTGGAAATGGTTTTTATAAGTAATTGTATTAAGTTCAGCAAATTTTTTCTGGACAATAGCGATGAGGATCAGATCATGATTCCACTTTGAGAAATCACTATTAGCCTTGTAAACTTGCCTAGTTAATAGAAAGGATTTGGTGAAAGCACTTACGATATACATTATGAATATAAGGACTTTCATCCGAATGCCGGTATACTTTTTAACGATAACTTTGTACATGGTTGGATTTCTGAACCAATTATGTAGGGTGTGCGAGCTACTTGATTCAATTTTTGTAAGATGTTTTATCAAGAGAAAGCTACATCTCTCCCTTATTGTTGTTAATCCACTCTCCAAAAGCAGAAACTTGGTGCTTGTGGGTTTCCTGAGACCAAATATGAGATGTCTTATATCGTTTTGTATTGTTTCAATTTTTGCATCTGGGTTTTTGCACATGCACCATAGATGATGAGCCCATAGTCAATATGGGGTCTTATATGTTATTTATAAAACTGGAGTAAGGTTTTCTCCATACAACCCCAGGGTGTGGAAAGAAGTCTTTTTAGTATAATTGTTTTTCTATAGCATTTTTTTATTGTGTTTGAAATGTGGAGGTGGAAGTTAAGTTTTTGGTCAAGAATGAGACCTAGGTAATTAATATGATTATCTTCCGGAATAGTTGTTCCATTTAGAGTTAATCTTGCATTAACATAAATTCGCTTTTAGTGAAACTGGATTATTTTTGACTTGGTAAATGCAATGGGTAAATCTGATAGTTGAGAGAATTTTTCAAATTGGAAAAGTAACTTGCAGCTTTGACTGTGCAATCTCAAAGGTGTTGCCAGATGACCATAGTACCAGATCATCAGCATATTGTAGATTCGTGTAGGGGAGGTTCATGCCCCAGAGATATAGGGCAAAGAGGAGGCAGCTGAGGACTGCTCCCTGAGGAAGGCCTTTGATTATTGTCTTTTGGGGTGAAGAGGCTGAACCTACACAAACAATGAAACTTCGCAATTCTATGAAAGATTTTATAAAAGGATGGTAACCTTGGGGGGTAGTCCCAAGGTTTGCAAGTTTAATTAAAAGGATTTGGTGGTTCACATTGTCATATGCCCCTTCAAAATCTAGGAAAGCTGCAACTAGGACATTATTTTTGAGAATGGTTCATTTATTGTATTTGTTAACAACATATAGCATCTGTTGAATATGGAAGCATCTAATGAGGAGAGGTTATTCCAGAAGCCAGTTTGAGTGTGATAGACCATATTATTTTTTTCAAGATAGCAGAGGTGTCGGTATTCTCTCATATTATCCATTGTTTTCTCCATCATACAAGTAATAAGTATGGAACTATAGGACTCAGGGTTACTTTTGGGTTTATTTTTCTTTAGGATTGATAGGAGTGACGAACATTTCCAGATATTGGGGAACATAGATGAAGCCCAAGCATGATTATAACAATTTAGAAGTTCCTGTTTGTATGAAGGGGTGAGATTCTTTATCCATGTAGGGTGTATATTGTCATTTGCTGCCGCTAGTCTTTGTCCTAATATGATGTATTGCATTATTCATTTCCTGGATCTAAAATGGGATGGTTATATACTCGGATCTTGGATGTGCGTGGCATGTTGGGTTTTTAAGAATTGCGGGCATTTTGCTGCAATTTATTTATTCTAGCTTGTTAACAAAAATAGTGTCTAATAGCTTAACCTTTTTCATAATGGGTATTATTATGCATAAGCTCATACAGGAGTGAGTTGGGGGAAGTCTTTTCCCCACAGATGTGGCTTATGACTTTATGTATAATTGGCACATGCGTTTCTCTGGAGAGATTATTTGCAAAATTGTTACAGTAGTAATATTTAGCATTTATTATGGTCTTTTTTAGATTAGATTCTGCTTGTAATTTTTTTAAATATGTAGTAGGTGATGTCTTTTTTAAGAATTTTCTCCTAGCTGCCTTTTTTGTTTTCCACTTATTTTGGCACTCATTTGTCCACCATGCTTTGGGAATATGTTTAGGGAAGGTTTTCCTGGGTGTTGTCCTAGGGATAGCATGATTAGCTGTATTTATTAGTAAAGATGCCAAAACTTCTTCATGTGTATCAGCTGTTGCGTTTGAAATGCATGAATTTTGGGTGAAACTTGTAATTCCATCATTTAGCTTATTTTGGAACATAGGCCAATTTGCTTTAGTGTTGATATATTTGGAGGTATGTGATAGGGTTTCGGCAGGTTCGTTTAGGGAGCAAACTATGGCAAAGTTGTCAGTACATAGACTATCAATTTTATTTATATAAATCTTATTCAGAATATTTAAAGACACAATTTGTAGGTCAATTGTAGAGAAACTGCCACTTTTGGGGTTGAAATATGTATTCAGGTTTGGAGGGGTAGCAACAGCTAATTCATTATTATTTGAAGTCATATGCTCAATGAACTTACCAGCTTTATTTGCTGGTTTATTCCCCCACAAAAGGCTGTGGGCATTAAAGTCTCTACAAATAATAATATTTTTCAACATATTAGAATTATTTATATAGTTGAAGAAATCCATGGCATCTGTAGTTTGACCATTAGGGTTATAAAAGCTTAATATGTAAGTTTTTGTATTATTCAGCCAAACACTGATACCAATTACATCAACATCATTTAAAAAATCTGGAAAGTTGATGCCACAGAATTGTATATTATTTTTAACTATTAAAGCTACTCCGCCTCCTTTTCTCTCTGATGATCTATCCTTTCTCAGGATAGTGTATCCTAGAGACTTAATTTGTTGATTTTGGGTTAAATGAGTTTCCTTGAGGCAAGCAATATTGATGGAATTATTATTCATAAAAGATAATGGCTCATTTAACTTATTTTCTGTAAGTGATCTTACGTTCCACTGGAGTATTGATATGTGTTGTGTTGTTGATTTATTTTTCATATGACTGTGTATCAATGTTCAGCTTTGTTAATAGTAAAGCAAGATCTTTTTTTTGCTTTAATGAGCATATGATTAGGGATGTAGGTTTTTGCCAATTCAGCAATGATTTTTGTTTTCTCTTGTTGTTGTATATTCATGGCCTGAACTGCATTGCAGTTTAGAATGAATAAGCATAAATTTGGGGGTTTGCATGTTTGGTTGTGCATCTAGTTTGTCAGTTAAGGGATTAATTCCTGGTAGTGTTTCTGGTTTGTTTCTTGTTGGGAGGGGGTTCCAGGCCAACCTCATCTCACTGCAAGGAGGCTTGTTGGCTTGGTAATTCTTTCTGATAGAGATGTGAGCTAGGGGGCTTAAAGGATGGTGTTTTGTAAGGAGTACTTGATGCATTGGGAGTGTTTGACTTGGGAGTTTTATTTGATTTCAATATAGGTTTTATTTGGTGTGATTGGGCAGCATTTGCTTCCATAGCTGCAAAAGGGTATGGAATGGCCTTTTCTGTTCCTATTTGGAGTCTTAGTGCTCTTTTCTTATATGCAGGGCATTGTGATTTATTGGTGGATTAATATGGGCCTTTACAATTGATACATGTAGGCTGAGTGTTGTTGCAAGTTGTCAACTCTTTAGGATGGGAGCCTTTACAATTACTACAGGCTAGGAGAATTTCATTGCATTTATTTGTTTTGTGTCCCAGTTTCAGACACTTTTGACACTGGATAGGCTTTGGCTTGTATTCCTTGTGCGGTTTGATTTGCCCAAATAGGAATAACTTTTCTGGGATATTAATTTTTTCCTTCACTGTAACTAAGAAAGATCTATTTGTTTTTAATCCATTAGAGTTGGGTTTACCCAGTTGAGTGACATCTTCTACAGGGATTGTGTTACCAACCCTAACTGATAGCCCTTCTTTTAATTCCTCAATTGGTAAGTCCAGGCGAACATTATAAGCTACTATTATTGTCGGGGAATGTTTTGGGTTCCATTTAGAAGAATTAAATGGTGTATTCAGGAGAGATTTTAGATTAAGTATTATATCTGCTGATTTCTGATCTTGGACAGCTATTAGCAAAGATCCATCACGGTGAATGTTAAGAGAAAACATTGATTTTAACATTTTGAAAATTGCAACCCTTATTGTAGTAATCTTTGTTATTTCAAAGGGGGTATTAGGAGTAATTTTGAGGTAAATGCCTAAGTTTTGGGAAGGAGAAACTTGGACAGGGGGAGGGGAATTACTTTTGATTGGGGACGTTTTTTTCCTTTTTTTGGAGCTCATAGAAAGGACCTCTTGAGATCCATTATCATCTATGGGGAAATTAGCTCCAACACTGATCATTATCCCATTCTGAGAATTTGAGCTTCTCATGTGAGCTTTGTGATAGAGAGCTTGACCAGCCAAGATGGGGCAAAAATGGATCAATTTCATTAGTATTTAGGGTGGGATCCGGAGGGACTTTTTTTTTAGGGGAAGTTCTTTGCATTGCCTGTTTGAATAAGCTTTAAGCTAAACAGAATAATATAGTAATATGATACAAGACCATCTGCACTCTACTGTGGGGAAAACTTGACCATCCACAAAAGAAAACACCACAGTTTGGCCCTGAGGAGGATTTTGAGCACGATTGGTTCAGTACAACTACTGATAAATCGAGACTAATTCACAAGAAAGTTATTTTTAAATTCCTTAAAATGTTGCTGTTGCTGCTTATATGGTCTTTTCCAAATGGATTTTTGTCTTTCTTCTCTTTCTTCTTATTTAATTATTGTCAGAACATTCATTTCTAATATCGTCCTGTTCTTCTAGAGAAACCTGTAGCTTACATCTTGTCGAGAAGCATTATGGATAGCTGGCAGCCTTTTGAGCCTGAAGTACAAATCAATCCATATACACTGTGCCTACCAAATGTGACTATAAGTGAAGTAGCTGGTTCTGCCAACAATAATAGTGAAAGTGAAAATGAACAAATTAATGATGATTTTTATATTGATGCTGTGCCTGAAGTAATGATAAGTGATGACACTGAAAGAACTGAATTATTTGACATATTAAACTCAAATAAGCGAAAACGATCAGAGTCAGAAGTCTGTAAGTCTTTATATATTTCTTTGGTCTTTGTAATTAGTAAATAATTATTACCAAAGGGAGAGGAATATTTTGAAGGTCGTGTAATGAGGTCTTGATCTTAATTTTAGGTAAGTCAAGCTAGTGGTAACAGAAGACTGGTAGCCCATATTTGTAAGTAAATAAGTAAGTAAGTCATTCGTTTATTTAAACAGCTATTGTGGCACTCAAAAATGAACGCTAAATTACTTTACTTTTACAATCACAAAAGAAATAGAAAATGAAAAAAAAGTAAACTCACTTTTTAAATATACTTACAAAATATGGCAAAAATGAGTTTATAAATCTGTTTCACTTGGTGGGGTGTAGTTTATTGTGATGTTTAGTAGTTCTGCTGATCTGTACACATGGTGGAAAAATAGATCAGTGTTTCTCGTTTTCTAATAACTTTTTCCCAAATTTCATTATTAAATCATGTCTTCAAGCGAATAATGTGGGCAAGTTCAAGAGCACTTTCATAGTTGCTGAAGTGGGGTCCAAGTATTATTTAAGTAGCTCGTTTTCGGACATCTTCTAGTTCTGCTGACAAGTAAGAAGTATTTTGAGTTTGATGACCCCAAATGGGACAGCAATACTCGAGATTAGGTCCGATGTAGGTTGTATATGCCAGTAGGAGTTGGCAATAAGAGAAGCCCAACCTGTACATTCTTGTTAAACTCATGATTGACTAGGGACCTTTACATGCAATGTTGTCAACATGCAGCTGAAACAAGCAATCATTTGTAAATGTTCCACCTAGGATTGTTGCAGACAGAACAGTTGGGAACGCCACATCTGGGATTATAATGTCCTGCTTGGGTGGATTGAATTGTAGATTGTTCAATCTCTGTTTGTTCACTTATGGGCCATTTGATTGTTGGGTGATGAAGTCCGTGAAGAAAGTCGGGTCAAACTACTTCTTTGCTACTGTATTCTGTACTGTATACTTGAGAAGTGCAGACAAGTCGTCAACGAACTTAAAATGCTCTTTGAATTCTGCTTGATTGGTTGATGACAGCAAGGAATAAAAGAGCAACTAGTTTTGTTCCTTGGTTGTAGCTGCAGGTTAGTTCAGACCACTCAGAGCAGGTATCTTCAGCAAGCAAAGGGTAAACTGATTGCCATCTCCCCTGCAGAAACTCTCTTACTAATAGTAGTATTTGACTTTTAACTGCCATCTCCTTCAGATTTTTTAATGCAGTCAGGTGTTTTATAAGGTCAAATAAAGTCTGCCAAAAGTAAATTGACAATATTATTAGAAGAGTCCAGCCACTTGACAATTAAGTGGTACATTCGCACTAGATATGCTGCCATGATATTGCCTTTTATGCAGCCATATTGGCACGGATCTCTCGAAGGTGCAATTTGTTGTAACAGAGAGTGGTAAATAAAGGCCTCAGCTACCTTCGCTAGGTTGGGTGTTATTGATATAGGTCTCAGTTGATCACAGGACTTACCTTAGACCTTAGATCCACCTGTGCCTCCAGAGGCACCCAGGGCATCAAGAAGGAGCCACCAGTCTTCCCGCCGGTTTGCTGCTGCAAGTATGTCCTCCCACTGAGGTTGGATTGATGTGTGCAGGTTACGGAGATCTGTCCGGTACGTTTGACATAGGGTGTTTCTGGGTCTTCCCCTGCGGCGTGGACCCGATGGCTGCCAATGGAGTGCTGCATTTGGTACTTGGAGATTGTCCATCCGTAGTAAGTGACCAAGGTATCTCCATCGGTTGACTCTTTAGACGTATGTCACTCGCGGCTGGCCAGTCTTATCACGGATAAATTGGTTTGTTATTCTCTGCTGCCAACTGGTTTTCAGACCTATCCTGTGAAGTATGTTCTTGAATGCAAGTATTCTTCTCTCTTGTTCCTGGTTCAGGTGCCAGGTTTCGGCTGTGTAAAGCAGCCCTGGCATAACATTGCTATTGAAGAGTTGTAACTTTAGCCGTATAGAGAAGCTTTGGGACCGCCATACTCTCCGTAATCTATTGAAGGCCCCATTGGCTTGGCCGATTCTTTTGAGCACTTCTTTTGTGGTCGATCCGGTACTTTCTATTATGCTTTGAAACGGACGACTTGCTCTATATGGTGGTCTCCACAAGTGATGCTCAGGGGTGAATCTGTGGTGGACATGCATTTTTTTTTCTGATTATATATTTTCAGTTCGACATGGTCATCTCTGTCCCTCACTTTGTCCAGGAGTTCTTGGAGTCTTTGCTTGCTTGATTCTAGGACGGCGATGTCGTCAGCGAAGTCTACATCACTGAGGCGTGTTTCTGGATTCAGCTGGATTCCGTCTTTGCTTGTACTTCACAGTATGTAATCAATGACGATTACGAAAAGTAGCGGTGACAAGACGCAACCTTGCTTAACTCCTGACAGAATGCGGAAGAAACGAGTTTGGCCATCTGGTGTCTTTACACAGCACTCGCTATCTTCATAAAACGCAAAAATCAGTGAAACTATCTTTTCAGGGATTCCGCAATGCAGTAGGATCTTCCACAGACTTTGGCGGTCTACTGAGTTAAATGCCTTCTCAAAATCGAGGAATATCATATAGATTTTGGAGCTCCATTCTCTGCTTTCTTCCGTCAGTAGCCGTAGGGTAAATATCAAGTCTGCACATGAACGGTTCGGTCTGAATCCATGTTGCTTGTCGCGAAGGTGCCTGTCGAGCTGCGAGCTGATTCTCTGCAATAAAATCTGTGTCAGCAATTTGCTCGGTATGGAAAGCTTGCAGATTCCTCGCCAGTTGCCTGGGAAGGACGCATCGCCTTTCTTAAGATCCTCACAAGCGTGCTATGTTTCCAATCCGAAGGTATTTTGGCGGTCGTCCAGATTACTGCAAACAGCGCTGTCCAGAACTTGAGGCAGGTCATAAGAGTCGCTTTGATCATTTCCGCGGATATCCTGTCTTCGCCAGGCAACTTCCCATTCTTCAGCTTCTCTGCTGCTGCTATAATTTCAGTGGATGACGGCGGATCCGTGCTGATATCTAAGGAAAACAGTGTTGTTGCTGGGATCTCTGGGAGATCCTCTGGTGGAGGTCTATTCAACAGATTCTCGAAGTGACTGGCCCAAACTTCGTTTACGTCAAACTGCTGGGTCATCAGGATGCCCGAGGGGTCTGTTACTGGTCCATGTTGAATAGAGGATTTCTTTCCAATAATCTCATCAGTGATTTTATAGACCGCTCTTGAATCACCTCTCTCCGCCGCCTCTTCTGCCTGCGCTGCTTTTCACTCCAGCAGGTTTCTCTGGTCTTTTCTGGCACTCTTCTTTATCTCTTTATCCGCGGCTCTGTATTTATCGTTTCTGAGGATCTGTTGGTCGGGGGTTTGTCTTTGGATAAGTGATGCTTTTACTTTTTTTTTCTTGTGTCTATGATTTCTCATGTTCGGTCAGATAGTCACTGGTCTTTTGGGCTCTTGCGGTACCCAATAGTGGCTTTTGCGGCATCGTGAAAGCACAACTTTATGCTTTCCTAGTATTGATTGCTATCAACATCATCGAGTAAAGACAAGGCTTCAAATCTGTTCCGCATCTCTAGTTTAAAGGCTTGGTTGAATTCTCTCAACCTCAGTTTCTCCGAGTCAAAGACTGGGTTTAAGGGAGCCTTATTTGCTTTTCTATTTCTTTTCAATTTGAGGCGGATTTTTGCTGCCATCAGATTATGATCTGAGCCAACGTCAACTCCTCTATATCCCCTTATATCAAGTAGACTTAATCTCCACTTCCTGCTCCAAAGACAAATCTGATTTCGGGTGCGGCCATCGGGAGATATCCAAGAATATTTGGGTACATCTCGATGAGAAAATAGGGTACCTCCGATTACTAGGTCGTTAAGGAGCGCGAAGTCGATAAGTAGTTCTCCGTTTTCGTTTCGCTGGCCCAGGGCATGCTCGCCGAGAACCTCAGGGGAAAAGGATCGGTCGTTCCCTACTTACGCGTTAAAGTCTCCTAGAAAATATGCCATGTCATGCCGTGGTATGTCGTTTGCCTCGGAGTTGAGAGCTCTGTAAAATTCGTCTTTTGCTTCGTCGGTGGCGTCATTGGTGGGTGCGTAGCATACTATTACTGACAGTTTCATCTGCGCACCGATGAAGCGGGCTTTCAGGATTCTAGGTGAAACCGGTGTCCACTGTAGTAGAGCTTGGGAAGTCTGTTTTGTCATCATTAGGGCTACTCCGTATTCACGCTTTTGCTGCGATCCACTGTATATAATGGTCACATCTCCATCCAGTTTATTTGATCCAGATCCTAGCCATCGAACTTCTGACAGAGCCAGGTCGAGGTGGTAATCTTCCAGTGCTCTTAGCACTTGTTCAGTCTTGGAGTCTTGAGACATTGTGCGGACGTTCCAGAATCCAAATTTGAGTTGTTGTTTCGCATTCATAAATCTTGTCCGTGGGCATGCAGAGGTCGTCATCAAAAAGGGGTTCGAAAATCCGAGGTTCATACTTGATGTTTCAGTTGCAGTTAGGATTTCCCCCGAGGGCAGGCCCTTGAGGTCCCGGGTGTGGGTTGCAAGCCCACAGCCCAACCCTCCCTCTTTCTCCTGGCTTGGGACAGGCTGCATACGCAGGCGAGGATCACAGGACTGGGGTGACTTAACTATCGGTATGACACGGACATACGCAGCTTTTTACACATTTTTGGACATACTTGTTCAGTGAAACACTAGTTTATCACTGATGCAATTGGTTTGGCAAGGAAAGGTGAATATTCTTTCAGTAATTTCACTGAGAGTTTGCCTGGGTATGAGGCACAGTTGTACATAACCATCCAATTGCATAGAAAACTGCCATTTCTGGCACCTTTACAATTTCACCCATACTACAATTGTTAATGATGTCACTCATTTGTTCGTCACTTATGGTTGGGTAAGCAGTACAAGTTTGGTAAAAAAAAAAATTTAAATTCAGAGGCTTTGATTAATCTACCATTTGGGTTGCTGATTTGTACTTCACTTCCTTTCTTTTTTCTACTAAGCTCTTTAACTGCGTCATACCACTTGTGCGACTCTGACTTTAGGAGTCGAGCTACTTTTTCCCATACGTACCTTTTTTGAGAAGCTTGGAGGGTCTAGACGACTTTATTTCCTGTTTTGTTCGCATTTAATGTTTCTCCTGCGGCATGGAGTTTACATCGTTCTTTGATCATGGTTTTATCTTGGTGTCTAACCACAGCTTATCCGTTTCACAAATCGTGTGCTCTTTCACTGGGAAAAACTCGTCGTACATTTTTTGCACAATCAATCTCGACTTTTCATCAATATTTGTTATGGCAGAGAAAAAGTCAAAATTATCAATCCACCTGCCAAAATGTTGGAGAGAGTTTTCACAGTGGGCTCTGTAAGATGTTTAAATTTTTTTGGTTTCGACATATGATTTCTGCTCTTTGGTTTCCACCAGAGTACGTTGCAGTCTGACTTAGCAAGTGGTCCTAGGGATACTGGTGGTTCATAGAACATATCAAGATATGTTAGTATGAGTCTAGTATACTTTCACTTTCATGAGTGGGAACGTCGACCACTTTCAGATCTAAATTTACACGAAATCCACTTTTTATCCGTTAAGTTAAAATCTTCAGCAGTCATGGTAACTGGATTACTGCTGATATGCTGCCATGATACTGCCTTTTATGCAGCCATGTTGGCACGGATTTCTCGAAGGTGCAATTTGTTGTAATAGAGAGTGGTAAATAAAGGCCTCAGCTACCTTCGCTAGGTTGGGTGTTATCGATATAGGTCTCAGTTGATCAAAGGACTGGGGTGACTTAACTATCGGTATGACACGGACATACGCAGCTTTCCACATTTTTGGACATACTTGTTCAGTGAAACACGAGTTTATCACTGATGCAATTGGTTTGGCAAGGAAAGGTGAATATTCTTTCAGTAATTTCACTGAGAGTTTGCCTGGGTATGAGGCACAGTTGTACATAACCATCCAATTGCATAGAAAACTGCCATTTATGACACCTCTAAAATTTCACCCATGCTACAATTGTTAATGATGTCACTCATTTGTTCGTCACTTATGGTTGGGTAAGCAGTACAAGTTTGGTAAAAAAAAAAATTTAAATTCAGAGGCTTTGATTAATCTACCATTTGGGTTGCTGATTTGTACTTCACTTCCTTTCTTTTTTCTACTAAGCTCTTTAACTGCGTCATACCACTTGTGCGACTCTGACTTTAGGAGTCGAGCTACTTTTTCCCATACGTACCTTTTTCGGGAAACTTGGAGGGTCTAGACGACTTTATTTCTCGATTTGTTCGCATTTAGTGTCTCTCCTTCGGTATGGAGTCTACATCGTTCTTTGATCATGGTTTTATCTTGGTGTCTAACCACAGCTTATCCGTTTCACAAATCGTGTGCTCTTTCACTGGAAAAAAATCGTCGTACATTTTTTGCACAATCAAGTATAATATCTCGACTTTTTCATCAATATTTGTTATGGCAGAGAAAAAGTCAAAATTGTCAATCCACCTGCCAAAATATTGGTGAGAGTTTTCACAGTGGGCTCTGTAAGATGTTTTAATCTTTTTGGTTTCGACATATGATTTCTGCTCTTTGGTTTCCACCAGAGTACGTTGCAGTCTGACTTAGCAAGTGGTCCTAGGGATACTGGTGGTTCATAGAACATATCAAGATTTGTTAGTATGAGGTCTAGTATACTTCCACTTTCATGAGTGGGAACGTCGACCACTTTCAGATCTAAATATACCTGAAATCCACTTTTTATCCGTTAAGTTAAAATCTTCAGCAGTGATGGTAACTGGATTACTGAATTGTTTGCAAAAATCATCAACTTGATACTGCAGGGATATCACTAATTCACGTCTGTTACGGGCACTTTCAGGATAATACACCGCTGCTAGAATGATACAAGTGTAAGTTCTTGGTAACCCTCTCGGCTTGCACCAAAGCCAGATTATTTCATGACACGAACTACCTCCACATCGTGTATCTTGTCTGTCGCGCCTGGTATTGAAAAGTTCAGGTAGCCTGTTTCCGTTGTAATATCTCAGCACTCAGTAATTATTGCTAGTGGTGTCGAGTTGATGCATAAGACAGCTCTAGCTCGTCCACTTCATTCGTCAATGATCTGGAGCTACTTTGGAAAAGCATTTTGGCAGTTAGAGTGATAGGTTTTAGTACAGGAGGAAGGCTATTCGAGTTGTTCAAAGCTTGGTTGCAATAATAAGGCCTCAATGTTGGTGTAGTTTCTGAGCAATGTACAGTAATTCTGTGTCACGTAGTATGTGTCACGTATTGCTCAATCTTTCCCGTTTTCGTTTCTCTATTATTGCAAACTGTAGAGATTACTGGTATACAGTGGTTGCCGATACAAAGCACAGCGGTCTCTGCGTTCTTGGAGTTTTACCTGCACATTTCCCTCGCCATCTCTTCTTTACCTTCGAAGTAGATATATAGAAGGCATTTGGCTGAAATAGCCAAAGCGTTGCGACATCTTCAAAAGGTTTATACAGCTGACATGCAATTAGAGTTTCAATAATAGATGTTGCTAGCAGTCCTGATATGGAACGCTTTCTTTTCAGAAAGCTTACTGGACTGGCATTGGCTTCTTCTATTGCCATTTTCAGGAATATTTTTATTAATATAATCACTGTATAAATGGCTAAAGCAATCGTCACGTAAAAACAGGTATATCACAAACACAAGCTAACTAAAAATCACAATATTTATACATTATTACAAGGTTGAGTTAATGATAATTTGGGTGCCAATGTTAATGAAATCGTTTCTAGTGTAAAGTCAGTTTTTAAGTCTTTAATTATGTTGCCTAACATCAGATAGGAAATTCTTAAATATGTGACAAATCTTTTCTAAAGTTGGTAGGTCTGTAATTTTTTAAGTTTAAAGTTGATTTATCCAGTGATGCAAAATATTTTAACATTGTATCTGTTTTTAGAAAAAAAATGTGGTATGCATCTCAAGCTTGAGAGGCAATGTACTGGGCACCTTACTTGTTTATGGAAATATATGCCCCTGAGTGTTAAGCAGCCAGCTACTTTTTTTGTTAATAAAGTTTGAAAACCAATCAATTGCACCAACTTTGCATTTTATTAGAAACGATAGGACAAGAAAAAAGAGAAAAGTCAACTATTATACCTTTTAGAATGTGCTTTTCTTCAAGTTATAAGATTCTCCAATTTGTCACCTTTTTCTCACAAAATTAACTTATTGATAGTAATCATATATGTGTAATTGTCAAACCCTTGTTGTAGGAGGGAATCCACCGTGGCATGTGAATTTAAGATAGTAGTATAATGTTAGCCTGAATATAGAAGTCGGCGAGTGTGTCAAAAGGGTACAGTAATTGAGCTTTCTTGATTTTAAGAAAGGGAATGCCAATATACAGATGTATAAGAAAGGGTTAATATACTCACACATAAGATTTCATTCAAGGGTAAAAAGTATAAGAAAGGCTAAAGTAGACTTCATTGGATATGATTTGCCTATGATTTTTTTAAATTCAGTTGTCTTAACACTTTTCAAACCGAGTGGAGACAAAGGAATTTCCTATAAACCCTTGGAAGGAAAGACATAAAAAACTGCAGATTTCAGCATTTGACATAAAAACAAGAGCCCCCTGTATGGAGGCTCCTGTTTTTGTTGGAAGCGAGAATGGCAAATATTCTAAGCAAGTCTAGAATTATATACACTGGCAACAGGTAATTCAGCTGCAGAAAGTCTAGCACTCTATAGTTATTCTGCTGTGTAGTTCCCATCTTTGTTGGTTTGTTGTGGTAATATGATTTTGCATAGATTTCACCAGTACGTAGGGAAGAGCTGGGGGACACACTTGGAAGTGTTTTTTTTTTTTTAAGAAAATAAAATGTGATGTGAGAAAGATAGATTTTCTTTTTTGCAAGTATGCATTCCCTATCCTCTTTTTTGGATGCATTTTTTGGTAGCAGCGACACCCTTAAATTTTTTAATTTTTATATTTATGTATATAGATGCATACAGGAAGAGGGGGTCTTTAAGAATTCAGTCTCGCCCCCCCCCTCCCCCTGCAAAAACATTTCTTCGAAACTTCCTCTAAGATATCAGTGTATGAACCTTTACTTATCCCATAAGAAGTGGTGAATTTCGTAACCATAATTCCCAAAGAATAAATTCTAAGTTCAAGACGACCATAATAATGATATACCTTGAAAATTTGCTGTTTTGTTTTAGGGCAAGGCTGTTGTGCACCTGGCTGTTTTAGCTCAACTGCCAACTTTAAGAAAGGTCAAAAGAAGAAATCTTTTTTTCAATTTCCTGATGATAAGGAAAAGGCAACTGATTGGGCTAAAAGAGCTGGTATTCTGAACTTAATAGAATCAATTTTAACTGACCGGAAATCTTTCCACTTGTGCAGTGACCATTTTTCAAAAGAAATGCTCGTAGTATCAAACGAAGGATCTCAATTAGTGCCTGATGCTGTGCCCTTTGAAGGTATTTATATTTTTTGTAATATTTTTACAAAAAATCTATAATTTTAGCTTTTGAAAATTGCTATTTTGATGTCAACATTGCTTTACTGCAAAAAGATAGATCTGGTGAAGAACCACCTGACAGCCCAGTACTCCTAAATAAGCTGCAAAAATCTAGAAAATGTGGCACTATCTGAAAAATATGATTAATCACCAAATTGTACACAATGTACTGGACACAATTATTAATGCTCAAATCAAATCTTCCTGTCCTGCCAATACAATGTTGAAATTTTTTTTGCTCTCCCCATCCCCCCCCCCCCTTCCTCTATTGTTCTTTCACGCTCTGAAATCTAAAATCTGATTTATATGAAAAATGTGGTTTATGCAAAAACACAAAATATGGCTATAGTAGACATAGTTTTTGCCTGTGTCACTCTGTCACACTGTAAAAAAAATACTATGAAAGGGAGATTATTTTTATAACTCAAGAAGTGAGTGATTTTTAAGATATTAATTAAGAAAAAAGGATGATAACAGTTTTACTTCCAATAACTTAGTGCATGTAGCCTGTTTGTGAGTATAGTACACATGAACATAGAACAGGCAAAAGGTTTGGATGAATTTTAACTGAAAATATCGGTATCATCAATGGAATATTTGTGGATATTTTATCATCAGTTTTGTCATCAACAAATATTTTTCACCAAAAACTCACTATATCGTTCTTTGGTGGGTTTTGGAACTTGATTTCGTGTCCTTTTCTTTTTTTTTCTTTTTTTTAGGTTTTGCTCTTAGGTTCTAAACCGTAAATTGAAGGACGAACAATCCATAATTGTCTACACATCATACTGATTTTCCTTTAAAACTTGAAATTTTTCAAAAAATCCATCTCTTAAAGTTGCTCCTAGCTTCTTCTTCTTCACCGAAAAGAATTTTGGCAAAAATCTTGTCATTTTCTTCTTACTGATCACGATTAAACTGAAGTATTGGTGGTCCTAGTCGAGTGGTTAGCACGCTAGGCTTGAAATTCTTTGTCCGTGACGACAGGGGGACCGAATCCTGGTGTCGCTGCTTATTTGATTTGGAATTGGGGTAAGGGGCGTGGCTCTGTAAACCTTTCCAGAGTCGATCCAGCTTTAAGTGGGTACCTGGAGAAATCTAAGGAAAGTCGTTTTTACTAAAAAAACATATAAACCCTCAAAAAGTTTTTTTTTTCACATGGCCTTTGACATATACCTTATAAATAGCATTATTTGACTTTATTGAATTTGTGTTACTCGTTTGAATCTAGCCTATGACAGAACGCTAACTAAAAAAAGATTTTAACAAAAAAGTCCTCAAAAAGTGGTAGCTTGGCATAATTGAAGCACTGGTGTCAAATCTTTGTCAAGTTGGTATTTCTAGTTTAGGGAAGTTTTGTTTGGCCAATTATTTTCAAACAGTTCGTGGTAAGGAACTATAAGTTAGGAGCAGAGGGACTCGGCTCAATAGTGACGGAAACTCTAAAAAACGGAATCTTGATATCAATAGATACATCAAAAGTATGGCTTATTATGCTGATTCCAAATTTGTAAGATTCATTAAGTTTAGTGTTACTCATCAAAAGCTACGAGCCTGAGAAAATTTACCTGATTTTCAAAACAGGGGGGGGGGCACACCTTAAAAGTCAAAGAATCTCAATGAAAATACACCACAGATTCGAGATAACCAGCCTTTGTTCAGCATAATTGAAAGATCCAATAACTATGCCTTTAGGGGTAACATGACCCCCACAGCCCGTGGGAATTTTTCAGCGGATTTAGGTTTCGGGGAAGGGGGATTTCCGGAGTGATCGGAAAAATGATTAGAAATTAGTCTTTTCGAATGAAAGTATCCTAAGGACATTTTTCAGGCTTAATCGTCCGCAAGAAATTTTACGGAGGGGGAAGGGATGTTCAGCCAAGATTGAATTATCCGGGGGGGGGGGAGAATTTCAAGGGGGATGCATTTTACGTGGGAGAAACTTTTCTACGGAGGTGTTTCCCGTGAGGGGAGAGAATTTTTCATGAAAGGTGAGTCAAATTTTCCGGCATTATCTGAAGAACGAGAGGAAATTAAATAAAAAAAACAAGCTTTTAAAAAGGAAAGTATTTTAACTTCTGAAGGCTGTTATTTTTCACCGAGCGAACAAAAAAGTAAACAAGTTGCTTGTTAGATGAGTCATCTTTTTATGACTGTAGAAAAATGAAAATAGAGCCCCTTCCCCTAAACACTGGGGTAAGGCCTATGTAAATTTTATCCTACTACTTTGATGAGCAGTAACGTTCTTACTGGTTCTTTAAGGCTGACAGACAGCTTACCAATTCTCCTGAGCCTATAATTAAAAAGTTACATAATCAATTTGCCTCTCAAGTGGCACAATCGGTAGCTGTTGTTTTTCATCTTTGTATAGCCTTTTCATGTCTATTTTTTGTTTTCTTTTTTCCTTTTGTTTTGTTTTTATATTTTTTTTTTGCTTTCATCATGTTTTTATATTCATTTTTTTGTTTATTTTATTTGTTTTGTTTGTTTCGCTTATTTTCTCATGTTTATTTTCTTGCATGATTTTTATGTTTCAGTTTTTCATATTTATATTGATTCTCTTTCTCCTTCAGTTCTAAAATTGTCAGGGCCTGAACTGGACACACTCAATCCTTTGAAAAAACCTGAAACCCCCAAGCTTAGGTGTCCCTACTGTAGCAAGACGTTCAGAGATAAATTCAACCTCAGGAAACACATGACGAAACTTAATAAATGTACAGATATAACTGGCACGCGGTCTGATTCAGTGGTAATTGATTTTGGAGGTAAGTTCTAATCTAACCCTGAAATCTTTTTTAATAGTTTGAAGAAAATAATTAGTAAAATCAGGGTTATAGATTTGGGAATTGGCACTCATTTGTTGCTTAAGAACTGGAGCTGTCAGAATTTAATTATTTCGAGCTTGATTCGAAGCATAACTTAGATTGCATCGAGGTTAAAATGTGCAAATAAATAAATTCAGACTTTCAGTACGTTTTTCAAAATCCTATTGTTCAGGGTTGCAAACTCAACATTTTTCATGTTTGTTGTACTCTATTTAATATTTAAAGTGCTAAAGGGATAGTTTTTCTGTGCATTACCTTCCTGCTTATATTGTTTTAGCTTTGTGTGTGTGCTTATTTGCTTGCTTATTTAGTTTTGTTGCAGGTTGGTTGGCTTAAGTTAACGGGCTACCTGGAAAACAATACATGGTGTCAGGAGTTGAAAATGGACAAATCATTTCTATACCGATCATTCAACTGAAAATTAACCAGCCTCAAAGCATGACTGAGGTTTTGAAAAACATGTCAGTCTGATGTTCAGTAGACCCTTCAGTGGGAGAACTTCGAAATAGAAATGTTCATGCCTTCTCTTGTGGCCTGGAGAAATGGAAGAGATGTATTTAGCACTTGAATCTTGGTCTCAGATGAAGGAAACAAACTTGATGTCTTCCTTGAAAAATTCGAAGAGCAAATGTCTCCTACGAAAAATATTGTCTTTCCTGATTGAAAATTTTATGACCGTGATCAGCTAGAGCATGAGTCAGTAGAACAGAATATTTCAGCAATAGAAGTCCTGGCGAAAGATTCTGAATTTGAAGGCAGTGTATAAAAGGAAGTGGTTAAAGCCAGGCTAATATGTGGGCTGGGACTGCAGTGAATTCTTTAAAACTGTTATTTGAAGGAGGAATTCTTACTCTGGACAAGGCACTGATGATTGCTAGAGCTCTTGAGACCACTTAAGAGCAGCTCACAACCATGGCACTACCAGCATCAAAGGAAATGGCAGTTGAACAGGAAGTGAATTTCGTAAAAAGATAAAAAAAAACTTTGTTCCTTCCACAACAAGCAAAAGGTGTTGCTGTTGTGGTGATTATCCAAATCACGCATGTCCTGCAAGGGGTAAAGCTTTTTCTAAGTGTGGGAAGGCAAATCATTTTGCCCGTGTCTTTTGGAGTAATTCTTTGACATGAAGGAGCAAAAAAGAGGCAAAGGACAAGAATTTTTCGTTGACACTATGTTCATTGGAACCATAGATGAATGAAAGTCAAGCCAACCAGCTGTAGCCATAGGATTAAATGGGTCAACATGGGACCCTCAATTCTAAATTGATACTGGAGCTTTAAGCAAATGTTACCTCAAATCCTTGTGCCTTATGGGGTGCTCGTATGCCAGTTGTAGGTGTATGCATCCTTGAGCGTAACCAGACAGGAAGTATCCGCAAGAAGTACAGCTTTATGTAGTAGTGGCAAAATGTTGACCAATACTGGGGCACCAGGCGTGCATAAGAATGGGACATGTGCAAGTTGCTGCATCTATTCGTACACTATCAGCAAAGCAGAGCTAACTGAAGGTCCAAATTTGAAAATAATTCAGTAATATTTTCACTGGGTTGGTGACCTCCCAGGAAAGGTTGAGATTTGTTTTACAAAGGATGCTATTCCATCTGTTAAGCCTGTTAGAAGGATCCTATTTTCCCTAAATGGGAAAGCTATGCCGAACTTAACCACCTTGAAGATTTAAGAATCATTGGAAAGGTTGTGACTCTCACGAAATGGGTTAATTCAATTGTAGCTGTTGAGAAGTTAGATGTTTTATTACGGTTGTGCTTGGATCCAAGGCAACTGAGAAAAACAGTTGAGAGGCGCTGTTATCCAATGCCCACCTTTGAAGATAGTTTAGCCAAACTAATGGCCACAATAAATTTTTGAAACTTGATGCAAGGGCTGCTATTAGACGTTGGTATTTACTCATGAGTCTTTATTTAGTGTAACTTCTGATATATCATTTGGGTGGCAGGATTAAAAGAGACTGTCATTTAGCTTAATATGGGCACAAGATGAGTTCCAGCGGAAAATGGAGGAGATATTTGGAGATTCAGATGAAGATGGGATCATTTTTGACAATATTCTCATATCTGGAAGAGATGAAGAATATGATGAACATAATGAGAATAAGTCCTGGAGAAGGCAAGACAAGCTGGGGTGAAGTCTACTTCTGAAGAATGCTATATTGTGTTGAGAGTTGGAGAAACAAACAATGTTTGACTGGACTACTAAGCATTCAGCTCCTATTGAGATAATCAAAACTGCAGCAACCTTGCAACTTTTGATAGGCCACCTCAATCGAGGTAAAAACAGATGCATCTAAATATGGTCTTGAAGCAAAATCAAGTGTCAACGTGAAAATTATTACTTTTAGCTCAAGATCATTTACAGAAATAGAGCAAAACTATTCCCAGATCAAAAAGAAGTTAAATGCTGTTCTTTATCGCTGTAGAGAATTCCATCAGTTTTTTTATGGTCTTAAAATTGAAGCATGTATTAATCATAAGCTACTAGAGGCTATATTATCAAAATCTCTTGGCCAGACCCTTTCAAGACTTCAAAGAGGTTACAGCTGCAGTCATATGATGTAAGGGTCCGCTATGTAAAGGAACAAGACTTACCTATAGCTGATAAATTGTCTAGACTTCACTGACCCGATTTTGACAAATTGTGTTAATTTGACATTGAATTCAATGTATACTCAATTAGAAAGAATCTCCTTTTAAGTGATACGAAAAGGGGAGATGATCCTGAAAGAAAGTAATGTAGGCTCGGTTATTTAACCTACCTCATTCATGTATGATGGATGGCCCCGTCATTGGCACCAGTGCTCCAGCCTCAATCAACCTTACTGTGACTGTAGAGATGAACTGTCCATCGTTAATGGTATCGTCTTGAAAGAAATAGGAACTGTGATTCCTGAAAAGCTGTGCAGTTAGATGTTACAACAAGTACATATAGGAATAGATGATACCAACTCCAACCCCTAAATTTCTTCGGGAATGCTTGTATCTCGGTTTATGCAAAGTTAAAGGAAGAGACTACTTGGAGACGAGTGATTATCACAGTTGATTGCTAGAAATCTACTGAGTCAATGTTGCTACTTCTTTAGGATCAATAAAGAAGATCAAGACACGCTTTGCCAGATACGGTCTTTTAAAAAGAATGCGGTCAGATAAGGGATCTTAATTTACTTCGACAGAATTTCAATCATTCCTGGAGAAATGAAAAACCAAAATTTTACATCAAGTCCTAACTATCCTCAATCACGGACGTGTCGAAATGGCAGTGAACATAGCCGGCTAATGTTAAAAGCTCGTGAATTCAACACGGATCTTTATCTTGGACCATCGGAATATCGAAACGCTCCAGTAGATGGGGTCGTGTCGCCAGGAAAGCTTCTTATGGGCAGAAGCTTAAGGTTCATTCTACCATGTATTCAAAAGTAATTGCAATCAAAAAATTTCTCTAGAAAGGAGTCCTATAAAACTAAAAAAAATGGACAAGAATCGTGGAAATAAATTACGACAAGGCTTCAAAAGATCTTGCTGTACGGAATGACAACCAGACAGTGAGGGTCAAACTATCAAAGGAGGCTACGTGCTGGACAAAGGGCATAGCGCAGTCCGGCGTTGGTCCTAGGTCATATTGTATTCAGACAGAAGGCGAAGGAAGATACCATAGTAACCTGACCTACATTAAACTAAGGTTTGCTTCTGCTGAGGATTCTCATGAGCCTGCATTGGCCCTTCTGTATCCCCTGCTTGCTTATGTTGTTTTAATGTGGTCTTTGTGCTAATTCTTTTGCTGATTTAGTTTTGTTGGAAGTTGGTTGGCTTAAATAATATAAAACAATCTGCCTGGATAACAACACAAAGGTGTATTAAAAGGAGAGTTCGAGTTTGATACCCTGACATTTTGAATCTGGCTTTGGTGTTGTACCTTCACAAATTGAAGGAAGTGTAAGTCGAAGTCAGAAACGGGCAAATTTTGTGACTTAATTTACTTTTTTTTCGAGTCATGAATAAAAATTTATCTTCAGTTGTTCACAAAAGTTGTGAAATTACTGTCAATGAGCCAAATTACAAATTCCTGTTAGATCATAAAATCAAGCTACAACTCCAAAGGAAATGAAAAAGCAGTACGTTGTAAGCAATTCTAAACTCAAAAAGGTATGTGCCACGCTTCCTTTACTCCTGGATAGTTGGAGCTATTCCTCAAAATTAGTATTCATTTAGATTTCGGGCTGCGAACTGTATACGCTCGTGCCGAACTCTGCTCTTTACTGAGCTCTGGCTGCTTCTGATTGAATGCAATCATCAGACGAAAGCTAAAAAACTGAAAAGGTGGTATTGAGCCCGATTTTGACACTTTTGAGCTTATTACTGACAGAAGGGGTAAAACTTGTTCTTATTGCGAAAAGTGCATTAAACTATTTCGAAAAAGCTAAGAAGACCTTTCGTAGTAAGTTGGGCATCCAAATTCAGATATTTTTTGCGCGTCAAAGATAACAATATTACATATGTTTGCATTTCACTAGTCTATGCAGCACAGCAAAATGCTCCGATAGCGAAATTTGATATCTAATGCATGAGAAGCACCTGCCATCAACGAGGCAATTCACGCCACTGTAGTGTCTAGTTTAAACGAACTTTCCAAAAAATTAGGTGGATTTATGCTAAATGCTAGCCGATCGACAGTCATCTTCCGTAACAATTTTCAATCGTCTCAAACGGCACCCTCGAGACTACTGTACTCTGCTATTCTCAAGAATCCCACAAAAGATTTAAAATGGCCCAGCGAACGCAAAGTATTTGTCGGCAAATTCTGCCCGTGTCCAGATGTTGTTATATTCTAGTTACGTCGCTCCAATACCGAAGGGAAACTCATGATTCGCTCCGAGCGAACTGCGAGCCAGATAGTTTACAGAGTTAAGAGGATGGAATCATCACTCAGCATCTCTCTCAAGGAACCTGCTTTTTTTAAATGAGATCAAGCGAGTGCTGGAAGGTCTAGACGAAGAGTCTTTGAAACAGATAATTCCCAAATGCACTAAAATCGTGCAGTATGACAAGTCTCGAACATTTAAAATCTTTTTTCCGACAAGAAAGGACCTCGATACCTATCTGAAACTTGCAGTGAAAGTCGGATGTGAACGCCTCCAAGTTGAAGAGTTTGTGTTCTTACCTTGGTGTTGCTTTAATTGTCACGGAATCGGTCACCCTGCTTAGGAATGCCATAAAAGCACTTCGTACTCCAAATGCAGCTCTGGCGATCACAAAGCTGCGTCCGATACACCCTATCAGAAGACAGTCTTTTGCATTGGTTGTAAGGTGTAGGGTCGCACGTGCTGTAATTTGAAGTGCCCGAAAAATTGTAAACCCTTCAACCTACAGATCCGTACTATCGTGGAATATAAACGGCTCTTTCTTAATAAAAAATCAGTGTTGGAAAGCCTCTAAGACCTCTAGCATTGGAATCTCTAGGATCATTTATGACTAAACACGGTCGGGCCATGCTTGAACACATGATTCCCTATTCAGTGCCTGCTAGACAGCTGAACAACCAAAGCTGACCCTGTGGTTGACTGGATACTTTTGTTACTTCTGCTACTTCGGCTCTTGTGTAGATAAAATTTGTTGTTTAGGTTTACCTTGCATTATAACTGGCGACTTTAACTGTTATTTGTCTGGGCCAAATTATCAAGCACAGCCTCGCACAACACTAGTTAAGGTTAAATTGAGTAATTTCTTGACTGCTTTGGATCAAACGTCCGATTTTTCGTAAGTTCATACGTCCTCTTGAGCTTCCAACTTCGACCACGTTGTAGCGTCTTTCAGATTTGCAAGCGGATATAGTAAAAGTTATGTTTGTTTATCTGTTGTCTGATCGTCTTCCCATAACCTGCTCAATCACTTTGCCATCTTTTGGTCATCAATTTACAACTCTTGCTCCTGCAGTGTATCAACATCGTCATGACTGGTCGACAATCGATGAAGCTCTATTTTATCGCTTAGGTAGATTCTACTCTGTATAAAATCAGCGTCACTTTTCATTTCCTTCAGGAGTCACTCCAGTTGTCTCAAAAAGAGATTCTGATCTGTCTAAGTGTGTATTGTGCAGACATTTGCCATACCCTCCGTTTTGCTGCAAATTAAGCTGCTCCTTTGTAACGAGTCCATAAAGGACTCATTCCTGAAGGGTCGTCAACCTCAGATCTAGTTACTTTGCGTAGACAAGCAAAGATCCGAGGTCAGCATCGCAAAAATCTGATCAATCGCTATTCGGCCGTGCTAAACAAGATCGAAATATATTTTAGGTTTAGTTCTCGTTCGACAACTACCTCTTCCTCCGCTTCCCTAGCTGATATCTCAGAAGATGAATGGTATACTTGTTATTAGTCGGAGTTCTCTGCCCAACCCCTTCGTCGAGCAATCCCACGAGGCTACTTTGGGTCAGTTTTGTCTTCTCATCCCGATAAGGATTTTATCGTTAGTACCCATTCTTTCGAAAATGGCACCCGTAAACAAAATGGAAATTTTCTGCAGGGGTTGACCAAGTTAATGCAATCCATCTGAAATAGAAAAGTGACCTTCTCATGGCGCACCTCTCTGCTTATGCAGGTGATTTTTAGTCTGGGGATTGTACCTTCCTCTTTCTGTATCGGAGCTCTGACTCCCCCTTTCTAAAAAAAAAAAAAGAAAATCCGTAGTTCAGTGCACATCATTCCGCCCAATAACTGTAGCTACATCGCTTTGTAAGTTCTTCGAGTTACTGATAAAGAGGAACGCGAAAAAGTGTGGTACACCCCTCCACAACAGTTCGGCTTCAAGCGAGGGACTGGATGTGCCGATGCCTTAACCTTCGTTTCTAATGTCTTGATTGATGCTGACTCTTATGGGTAGAGTCTTGCCTTGGCCGGACTTGACATTAGACGCACATCCAACTCTCTAATCTATGCATCGATGCTTCTGAAAGCTGGTAAACGTTGGTTGAATCTAGCTTTCATTCGCTCTCTTCGGAATCTGTATTCTAGTTTAAGGATCCAACTGAAGCTATCTCCTGACAACGGCTTGTTCCCTATTCTGCGCACTTGAGTTATTCCAGTCAAGACAGGATCGGTCACCTTTCCCGTCCTCTTCAATAATTATTGACTTGGTGTTCAAGATCTGTGTCCATCTTTGCTGATTCTATCTGCTGTTAACCTGTCTTTGGCATTTTATCTGGACGACAAACTGAACTTAGTCGAACCCTTGAGTGGATAACTAAAATTGTTTAAATCCTAGAAGTTGAAAATCAGAAACTTGGACTTCAATTAAACTTCAAAATCGGATATTGTCCTATTTAATTGGAAAATTGACTCTTGTGTTCGTATCATAACCATCGGTTCTAGCTCTATCCAGCCCGTTGATTGCCTCAGAACTTCGGATCAACCTGCCGCTTATAGCAAGCCTGTACAACGCTGTCGCTCTTCCTCACATATTGTATGCTATTCTCTTGGGAAATTTCTCGGTAAAACTGACTAGAACAAAACTAAATGCATGTATTTTTGCTTTGCGAAGTATTTGCTTCATCTGTCTGCGGGGTAAAGGAATACGCAAGTCACTGCCAAATTCATAGGCGCTGGTCCTAACGTCGCCACTGCTAGGTGGATAACGAAGCGCAAACGAAAAGTTGATTTATTCGACTGGTCCCATCTGCTCATTCAGAGAATTTTATGTGCATTTTGTTTCATTTCGTATTTTTGGATCCCCTTTTCGTTTTCTCTGTCAGTTTAGTTGGTGTAGTTTGTTTCTTTTCTCCTTTGTTTTTCTGAAGTGCTCCGTCTTGTTGTATTTTGGTTTGACGGGTTTTCAATTAATAAATAAATATATTCTAGTTCATATCCTGTGTTCATGTTCGTTATTACATTTTTCAATATTGAGTCTGACACTGCTAATAGCCTGCATATTATCGTCTTTAATGGTAAACAACCTTCCTCTAACGAGTATTCACTACAGGTTTTTTACTCTTTTTTACACTGTTATGAGTAAAGTTGAACTAGTTTGTGTGTTAAGCAAAAAAATACCAATAATGTTTGGGGATATCTCAGGAGGGACCAAAAGTGAAAACTAGTCATATGGTGTAGTGGAGCTTAACATTTTTCAGCCTCAGGGAGCTTAACATTTGTGGAAGCAGCAGTTGTGTAATCCTGTCGAAAATAGATTAGGTTGGGGAAACTTAATTAAATTTTGTAAATAAAAGAAAAAAGGTCCCCTGTCTTTTGTTTGCTGCTTCTCTTTATGTTTGTCATTTTTCATTTTATCGATTAATTTAATTTCCATTGAAGCTGCAATGTTCTGAAAACGCTTTTAAAATGTGTCAGTAATTTGAGTCTTGATTGTCTTCCCTTTTTGTAGCATATCCGTCTCTTTGACGACCACATATAATGCATATATTTAGCGTTTTTATCGTTATTTTGTGTGTTTATTCTTTATTCTTGGAAATTAAACTTTTCTTTTCTATTTTGTGTTCTTCAGTTTTATATTTTTGTTGTTTATATTTTTTTCCTTTTTGACCAGTCCGAAAAGAAAGAACTGGTCTTTTGAAATATATTATGAATTTGGGGGGGGGGGGGGGCAGGTATTTCATAAGCCCGGAGATGTAATTACAAGTCCCCTGGTTGCGCTACTACTTTCCCTTACATCTTCTTTCAAATTAGTTGAAATGTATGTGTAGAAAAGGTATTCAGTTTGTAATTTATTTTAGTTGAAGATTTGAATTACCTTAATTTTATTTAATTAACTTTTGTAATCAATTATTGAAATTGATTTTGTTTAATTTGTTACTTCATTCTTAAATTTATTTTGATTGAAGGCGAAGAAATGGTCTCTGGTATAATACCACCTCCACCAGAGGTTGTAACACCCAAGCCTCTACGTCCACAACCTGCATCAGTTTCAACGCCTAGAAAGAAACCTAGGGTCACTTGTCACGTCTGTGGAAAATCTCTCGGCGACGCATGGAAGTTAAAACGCCATCTAAGCTCACTAAATAAATGCAGTAGTAGACCTTGGAATTGTGGAAGCAGTGAAGCAGTGTATAAAACGGAGCTTGAATTATATGATCATATCCTAACACATCCCGAAGGTAAGAATTTTTATTCATTGTGAACCCTGTCCCATGGAAAAGTCTTTTTGAAAAATTTAGTTTTTTAGATAATTCTTTCCTTCGTAATTTTGAAACACTTCCAACTTCAGTACCGTGTAAAGTCTATAATGTATTACAGGTAATTATTTGGTTAGAAAAAAAAAACTGTTTTCCTACTTTAGCAATTGAGATAAACAAGCACTTGAACCTTATTCATCTATCCAATCACCTAGGACAAAACAGTATAATTAATCCATCAACCAAATAGAAAAGTCCAAAATAATGCAAAGTTATCATTAATAAATATATTGTGTTGTAAAAGCAAAAGCACCTCAAATCTAATGAAATATTAGATTTGAAACTGGAGTCAAAGCTGAGAGTCTCTGCTCTTTCAGTTCTTTTCGCATGCAGTACGACTTGGTCAACTGTTATAGTATGTCGTCTTTAGGTGTTGTCATTTTAGTCGTTTGTCACAGTCGTTTAGTCATTGTCATTTTAGTGGTTGTCATTTAGTCGTTTGTCATTTTAGTGGTTTCTAATCAGTCGCGTGAAAGCAAGGGAGAATCTTCTTTTGATGCTTACATTTTCTTTCGAAAGCAATATTTTTCAATGATATTAAAGCAATTATCTTTAGGTACTTAGTCACTTTTTGTTTATTATGGAGGGAGGGGGACTATTGTTCCGAATGGTTCTTCCAGTGCCCAAAAGGTCAGCATCATTACTTTCCAAAAAGCATTCTGCTAATGTGCGGTGAAAATGCGTGAACTCTGTTTATTTATGTGTCAATTTCAGTAATTTGGGGAGTATATTTCTCGAGAGTTTAATTGTTTATCATAATTCATTCATATTAACGTCGAGAAAGCAATTGTTGATTAAATAAACTATCATAACTATTTCTTCGTGAATTCAATTTATTGTCAATTAAAAGAGCCTTATAATAGCACTTATATCATGTCTTTAGTAACAATGTAGCGAAACTCCTGTGTATAAGTGAAAATTGTCTCATTTAACCACATGTCGTGGTTGCCTGATTCTCTTCGCCTAAATTAGGGCTTATGACGTGCGCTATTGTAATTATACGTCAGTAACAACTGGTTAAAATAGCTAGCTTCCTATCAACTTTTTTTTCGCATACCAACGAATCAAAAAAAGAAAAATTATAAACTAATAGAGATAATTTTGAATTGCCACAATGCCTAAATTTCAATCTTGAGAAAATACTTCCCTATCAGAACTGCATTCCACTCCTTCATTTCTGAATGAGGGCCTCTTACGAGAAGTTGTTTAGGAAATCTCCTATGTTTCACTTAAAGGATTTTTGATACTAGACTCTTTATTTTTGTTTCCTTCAGCGAGGCTTCTTAGCCTTTAGAGTAGTTTTTCTGTTTATGCTCCTGTGCCAAAAATTTGCGAGTTTGCTTTTCCTGTCCATATTGGTTATTTTTTCACTGGTGTGATCAACCGTATCTGTTGGACCCTCCTTGAGCGGTGTAATTACACTTACGAAAATTCTCTATGCCCTATCTCTTTACAAAAAACCTTTATTTGTTGTATTTTTTAGCCATGATATAGACTTTTGTTTGTCTCTGCTTGTTAAGTGTTATGCTAACTGGGCATAAATACATAAAAATATCAATAAAATGCTAAATACATCAATAAAGACCTTTTAAGGTCAATGGTGGCTGTCGTTTGCTAGTCATCATGATTTCAAAAACTATCAAATACAACCTTGGGTGAGCTCAAGTAACGTTTATGAAATGTGTTTACCATGTTTAGATTCTGTATTTTAATGCAGGCAACGACTTGCCAGTGGAAAAGAAATGTTTATGGCTATATCTGTGTCTTAAGTTTACATCAATAAGGAACCTAATTTCAAGGATTGTAATTTTTGAGATGGCAACTGCGGCTAATTTTAAATGGAATAGCTTTTTCGGAGGAATTGACTTGGAGCATGGAACAAAATTAAAACATTGAGTGAACTGAAATATCACTAGTAAATTGACTGTTAATTAGTGTTTGAGAAATCATTACAATAAATTAATCCAAAGCACCAAAGACCTATGGGCATACAATTCTCACTCCATATCTCCCCACTTCCCAGGAACATAAATCCCCGTTGAAACTTCCACTCGTGAAACTCCGGACAATTCTTCATTTCTTAACTCTTCGTCACGCAACTCATCATCAATCCAAGTCCAAGTTTTCGGAATAAAAAAAAAAAGTCAGACGCATCAAAAATTACAAGAAAATCATATTCTTATTTCATAAAACTGTCGTTGTAATTGACCCATCCAGATTCTTTTTCACCCAAGATCTTGCTTTGAAAAAAACGCAGTAATCTTGTAAATAAAATCCAATTTTATTGTTAAAAATTAAATCATAGTGTTTAGTAGGGCAATGTGCCTTAGACCGGTTTCTCATAAGTAAGGCCCAAGGTCGTCCCTCCCGAGGCTGGTCAAATATTACCGAATTTGGAATAGCAATCGGATGTAATCCTAGCCTCTTTAATCTAATGTTCGTTGCTCAGGACAAAGAACTACTCTATTCATTTAAAATCTAAATTGTCATTGTACTTGGCTACTGGTACATCAGAATTTCCAAACAAACTGAGGTGCAAGCCCAGCCACATTTAAACATTACTACCAGTAGAATCTCATGAGTCGGCAAACAGCTGAAAAATAGCTTTAATTCAGACCAGGCGTTGCTAAAAAAAAAGTTTACTCTTGATCTACGTTGTAAACCACTCAAATAAGACTTCCTTGAGGTTTTTTGAGCCAACCTAGGTACAATTTTAGCTTCTCTTACTACATGTGAAGGATGTTTCGTACATACTGTTATACTTGCAGCTATAAATGGAAACATTTGGAGGTTGCATGCGGGTAACTTTTATTATCCCTCCTCGAGAATTCTCTGAAATTTGGTCTCGTTTTCCCGATAACTCCCAAATTTTTAAGATTGGCCCAGAATTTAAAAACTTAGAGTAGAAGCACTGGCACGAGGGGTCTTTCACAAATTTGCGTGTCCAGCTTTCTTTACAATGCTAATAATCGAGTTTCGTACATTGTTATTTAGTTATGCAGAAATAGTGTTTTTTTGTGCGCCAAGTACTGATAAAACGTCACCCAATTATTTTCTTCATCAGCAGTGAGCATCCGCGGTACTCATCTTTTGACAACATTTTTTGGGCTGCTATTCTTCGAGCAAACTGTAATCGAGGTGCTATTTTGACATTACTAAAGTATTAGTAACTTCTTTCACCCTCATACCCTGACCTTTCAAAACAGTCGCATGTACTTTTTTGATTAGTTTCATTGTGGCTCATCCTTTGAACGTCTTTCTGGACGTTTTCACATCCATGTTTACATTTGGCTTTGTTTACATTCAAAATTATTTAACGTCTGTCTTTATTTTCAATTCAACCTTTTGTTAGGTTGTTTTTCCTCTTTTTTTTTTCTAAGATGAACTGTAGCTGATCTAAATCTCCGCCTCTCTGGTTCGCAATTTTTCACTCCGTCTGTTCATTGCTGTGCCCACCCGCCCCCACCCCTCACAGCAAACAACAATATTTTAATTCGAATGCCATGTGTTTATGAGGCCGATAAGCTTTGATATTGGCTGAATAAATACATCTTCTTGAGCTTAAACCACACTTTTCCTCAAAATTATATGACCCACTCCCCATGGAATTCATGCTACGCATCTGATAGCTCAGATAGTTCAAATTGTTGTCCCTCCGTTTAGATTTTAGTTTACGAGTTTCAGATTGAATTTCTAAAATTGAAACTAATAAGGTTGAACCCTTCAGTTGATACCACTTACTTGAACAGTAAATTCCATCTTGTGGATCTGCACAGTATTGTCTGGTTGAATATTCGAATGTATGCTTAATTTAACGTTTATATACTAACCTATCATACTTTAAAAGTTAGAGAATATTGTTCTTTATCTTTGCTTTGTTATGTTTATGTACATTCTCCAATGAGTTCATATCTGTTAAATTTGCAATTGTATCAAGGAATGACAGAAGGGAATTACTATCAACAGGAATTCGGTAAGATATTTCTTGACAAGGTTGTTTCTTTGTCATGTACCAGCTTGATCTTGTCACTACAGAATATATTCCTTTTTTTAAAGTGGTATATATCATGTATAATTTGGGAAATGAACATATTATTTTTTTTTTATAATCCATATGTCAAATTTTGCTACACCTTCAGCTAATCCGTCAAGGAATATTCAGCCTGTCAATGCACACGAAACTGCGATATGCCTCCAACCTATTCTGTTTCCAAGGACTTGCGTCTCAATTTTACTTTCTCTCGGTTAATTTAAATTTTTGGCTCCTCTCAATTGTTTTTAATCTCAAGCTCAGCGTAATATGAATTCAATAACACCAAATATAGCATTGTTGGGTGTTTTTATTGTAGATAAAATACGTTAAATAAATTACAAAATAGATAACGAGAGAGTATACAAAATAACTATAGTTTCCAAGTTCCTTGAATTGGCAAACATCAAATCCTTCTCTGCTTCAGTACATTCATTATAGCTTAGTCGTATCCAGGATTTTTTTTTTGGGGGGGGGGGGTACAAAAAACTTTAAAAAACGCATCAAGAATGTGTTTACATTTATTTTTGTTACGTTTTTACGAGTCGGACACAAATTTGGGGAAGGGGGGGGTCAAACCCCTAACCCCGCCTCCCTGGATACGGCCTTGTCATAGTTACAAGTGAGGTATAGGAGAGGATTGTTAGCTGACTGCTGTAATCACTTTGAACGAAAACACATCAACTGGTTGACATAGCACCAAAATTAACTATTATATCGATGTTAGGATTTCTGTTTAGATGCCCTTGGAAGAAGATCTTAGTTAAAAAATATCAAACCTTCTTTTTTGCTTTAATCACGCTGTATATTATGAAGCGTTGACTCCAGGGAAATTTTTTTATTATTCTTTTGAATATTTCTTGCAAGGTTTCAGTCTTCCAGTTTATCACACTTACGACAATAGTAACGAACTTGTTAAAACTCTGATGATAATGTTGCCCATTCATTGGAAAATTGTATATTTTCTGAAGACTCCAATTTTTCGGCGGAAAATCTTTTTAAGTATTACACCCTTTGAAATGTACATTTCACTTTCTTCTTATGTTGTAATATCGCCTTTATTCTTTGAGTGTTTATAGACTTTTAAACACTCGCCGGTAAAGTTTCTTTCTTGTCCAATTGGACACTTTTTTCTAAGAATTCTGTCATTTTTGTCTGGGAATACGCACAGCCAGACACGTCGGCACAAGTATTCTGGATCACGAATGCGCCATGGCGGACATCTTCGATTTTCAGGGGTAGCTAATGCCAATACTTCATCATCAATTTTGAAGTCGGCTGGTCCAAGCCACAATGAACACGTTCCATTGCCCCGTACCTGACTTGAAACACTGAACCGGGTGTAACCCTGAGTCGCCTTTACTAAGGGGTCACCCCTACAGGTTAATTTGGCTAGGGGAGAGCTGGTTGACGAGGGGGATTTGGAACACGCATCTTGCCATTCGAGGAACCACCATGGAAACTGAGTTCGAGAATCCTCTGCCTCCTGAAAAAAAAAATCTGACTATGAGTAGTTTTGGCCATAGTCTCCGTCCCTTATTTTGTCTAAATATTTTTCTTATATTTGGACTCAAAATTGACGATAAGTAAAATAAGAACAGTTCATAAAACAGGTTGATTCAGTCCATAAAAACAAACCCCAGAAAAAATTGAAAAAGATCAGGTCTTATAATATTAAATTACTAAAGCGCAAGTGTATTCAACACGTGATAATTTCCAAAATAGAAAGGAGAACTTCCCTTTCGCCATGTTTATTAATCCCATTTCACACTAAAGGTGCTAAAATTAGGTGTTGTGAAGTTACCGTTCTGACATAGGAAGTTTACAATCGCCTATTTATCTCTGGCTATCGAATTTGGGTATATTTATTCAATTATCGCTGCTTCACAGGCAGGATTTTTTTTAAGATCACTTTATCGGTTACCAACGGAATATATATATATATATATATATATATATATATATATATATATATATATATATATATATATATATATATATATATATATATATATATATATATATATATATATAGCTTTTGAGGTCGGGGTCTGCTCGGCTTGCCTCGAGTTCGAGTCTAGTCGTGATTTAAGCCTTAATCCAAGGTTATCCCTAAAATCAAGCATCTTTTTGTTACAGGACTATGGAAGAAATCGGCCTAAATAGTTTTATGTAGCTAAAAGTGCTTATAAGTTTTAACAAAACAAGACATTTTTCTTTTCTCTAAATCGAACGTAGATTTCATGTAGATACGCTGTAATTATATAGTAAAGGTCTTAAATTAATTTAATTTAATATTTTAATTAAATTTAAATGTATTAATTAATTATATGGTAAATTAATTAAATGTAATTGATTAAATAGCTGATTTTATCATATGAGTGTCACCTATACACAGGAATGCTTAAGCGTCAAAAGCACCTCGGTATTGCGAACAGGTTTTTTTTGCATTTTGCTTCCAGTGATGGGTTTATTCAGATGTTATGGTTAATTATTGATTTAAGAAAGAAAAAGAGCAAGCAGAAAAAATAGATAGTCTATAACTCAAAATAATTAGTTACTCCTTTCAATCGTGTAAATTTGCTTATCCGAGTGGTTTCTCTTAGGTTCTTTTTTTCGTTTACGTATGTAAGTACATTATCTACAAAGTTTCTCCTAGCTTTTCTTTTTTTCGCGAGGGCACATTTAGTGTTGGAAGAGCCGTCGTGGCCTAATTCTATTTTCGTCTTATTTCGTCGGCCACTGATTTCAATAATGTTAATTTTGAAGTTCATATTATCATATAAGCTATTCTAAGGCAGATCTGTAGCTGGAGGTTTAGGTTGTTGATTCTACCTGTGTTCAGAACTTTTAGCTGAGATTATCACCTTTCTAGAAAAACTTGGAAAAGAGGGGTCTTCGAGGAATTTACGTAGCAGAAAGTGCAATATGTCTGTTTCAACCAAACGAATTGTGTATTTTCGGAAATATACTATGTATTTATATTATTATATAACTCGGAAATATATTACATAACTTGCAGATTATCCAATAAGAATAAGCATTCCCTATTAACCAAGACGAGCAGTTAGTCCTTTTTATTCTAAAGGTAGTTTAATGTCAATCACTAATGAATCAAGCCACATTAGCTAGTATAGCTAGTACAAGCCTTTAAATATATCCATTCTAAAGGTTTATCATTTGACCAAGATCAGTTGTAGTACAACTAATTAATCAATATTTGGTAGTTGTGAAATTAGAATGTCCTTCATTTTTCCTTACGCCCCTTGTCATTTTTTTATCATCAACGTTTGATTAAACGAAGGGAGACAACTTCAAAATAAGTAAATTTGACACTTTTAAGCCATATGGTTTTCTTTACTTACCGCATTGTTGCTGAAAGCTAAATTTGCTATATTTGTATCTTGTATTGCTGGCATAGGTGAAGCTTCATCTCGGATCGGTAGGATGGATCCTGGTTGATTTGTGGTTATCGCTGGATTTTCTACAGAAGTAGATGGTTTGTTTGGGCGGACTTTAAACCCGAAAAGGCTGGAGATGGCATACAAATAGCGAACCGGCAGAATCATTTCCTACAAGGAAATATTAAGAGTGACCCTGTATATTTACATTAATACTGATTCATAAAACTTGGTTTAGGCTTTCACTTTGTTCTTAATATATTCGTCCACTGTCCAAATCTTGAAAAGGAGGACTGGTGTTCGCCGCTAAGTACGGATTGAGAGCAAAAAATTATAATTTATTTTTATTCTCTTTACACACATAAAATGTGTGTTGGTATAGAAGAGTAACTGAAAGAAGAAAGAAAAAAAAAAAAAACAAACAAAAAAAAATATAACATAAGAAGTAAAAAAAAAAAAAAAAACGTAAAATGAATTTACGTAACATTCAAACAAAACTAGCTAGGAAATTAGAAAATGAAAACATCTCTGATGAACACCAATACTATTTACACACGGATATGTTTAATACCTGACATCAATCAGACTATGATGTGCTCTAATTAATGGATTCAATTTGGCTATTAAGCTCGTTATTGCCAACACCCACAGAACCTTGGAGATTTACCGCTTTAGAAATCTGGAGGAGCCGACTTTTTTTGCTACTTTATATATATATATATATATATATATATATATATATATATATGTATTTATATATATATATATATATATATATACATGTATATGTATATATATATATATATATATATATATATATATATATATATATATATATATATGTATTTATATATATATATATATATATATATGTATATGTATATATATATATATATATATATATATATATATATATATATATATACTATATGCTATATATGTATATATAGGGGAAGGATTGTATATAAAAAAAACGCCATTTTTATGCTTTGGCTTTGTAATATTTGTTTGTTAATGCTTAAAGCTATTGACGCATAACGTTTGTTTTTATAATGTAGTAAATACGTATGTCCTGAAAGTGCAACTTGTACATGTTCTTCTCAAATAAAACGGATATTTAGAAATTTTGATTAAGAAAGCATTAAGTAAAAGCCATAAATCGTTCACAGAGGTCCAATAGTGTCATACAGGGCGGTCTGCGGACAGTGCACTAGCTGGAAAGCTATTTCGTAGAAGTGTGTTGTCATTGCAAAACTACTAACTACTACTAACAATTCAGCGCAGCACCAAGCCGCCTGAGGTCAACACAGCTGCGCACGCTCCTCCTCCATCCCAATCTATTCAAAGCCTTCCTTTTTACACCCTCCCACGAAGTTCCCATCTCCTTTAAATCTTTCTTTATGACGTTTTCCCACCCTATTCGAGGAAGACCTGCTTTCCATTTAGCCCTAGACAATTGGCGAAAAAAAAAATTTTTCAGCAATCTTGTCATCCTTCATCCGCACAACGTGCCCTAGCCATCTCAACCTTTCTTTCATTATAGCCCTAGAGATTGCAAAAGTTAACGATATTTTCTTCTATTGCTCTTAATTATTTAGTTATTCCTCCCCCTTTTCTGCTCATTAGATATTTGTGACGATTATCTAAATTTACGAATGTGCAAGTGCCTGGTGTTTTTCATTATTATGTCTCACCTTTTTTCCAAGCCCTCGATCCTGTATAAATGGTGTGACGGCCCATTTATCTGATGCTCATCTCCCAAAATCTAAAAAGTAACGACCGAAGATTTATTTTTTCGTGTTGAATTGCGCAGATGTACAAAGGTAGCTCCAGGGAGGAGATTACGTTCTATGTCACTTCATGTACAAAGCATGCTAAAGACCAATGGATAGTTGTTTATTTTTGGTCATAAATCACCCCAAAGAACTCTGTGGTTACTTTGCGCCTCGGTTAAAATTGCAGTTGGGCGGCTCTTCTGAATATAACATGATTATAAAATAAAAATGAGGGGGTGCCCACTTTCCGCCACCTGGTGTTCATCTCAGAACTCCACGTGTCCATCACAATTTCGCTCAGGGTTGCCACCGTCAGTAGGATTTTACTAGATCTAGGAAAAATAAAAAATCTAGTAAATTTAGAGGATCTAGTTAATTTCCCGAAATCTAGTAAAAACTAGTAAAAAGTCATGATTTATAGTAAACAAAACTTTTTTTATTTTCCATGAATTCAGGGAAAAAAATTATCGTAAACATATGATAATTTACAATTTTTCCTTGTCTGTTTTACAATTTACAATTTTGCTTGTCTGTCTCAGAGACAGACAAGCAGTCACCTATTTTCATAAACAAAAACTTCACTTCCGGCGTCTATAGGTCGACAAAATCAGCTTTATGTGTATCAAATCTTACCAACTAAAACTGAAGCTATAATGACACTTGGATTTGTGATGATTGGGAATCTATTGGAATCAAAACAAAAGTCAACCACCCAAGGTGATTAGGTGAATCTCCTCAGTTTGAAAATTTTATTGATGAAAAAGGAGCCTTTTTCATCATAATAAAGATTTTTCATCGGAATTTTCAATCATACTATGAAAACGAAAGAAAAAGGACAAGAGGAAAAAAAAGAAGAAAAAAGGAAAAAAGATTGGGAAAATCGTGTTGATTATGCTCCTATAGTAAAAATCGATGCTTGATGGTGTAGCCGCACGCGCAAAAATTTTTTTTGAGTATTTAGTAAAAACAGATGCGATCTAGTAAATTTTTCCTCTCCTATTTAGTAAATTCTTCCAGGTCAGGGTGGCAACCCTGATTTCGCTACGCTTGCCACAGTTTCTGCCATGCTTTGCACAGTTTCCGCCACACTGGGAACACTTTTGCCACGCTTGGCACGCGGCATCCGGTATACGGGATTTCTGAAAGTGAATGCTCCCTCGATAAAAATAGCTCCATTATGCTCCTTATTTTGTGCTCTTTCCAAATATCATGGTTGATTTCCTGCCAATGAATCCTTCTTGTTTGCCCCAGATATAGCCCTAGGATATATAACAAACTAAAGGAACATACTAAAACAACGAAATTCTTGCTTTGTAACTTGTTTTATAAAAATAGTTCCATTATGCTCCTTATTTTGTGCTCTTTCCAAATATCATGGTTGATTTCCTGCCAATGAATCCTTCTTGTTTGCCCCAGATATAGCCCTAGGATATATAACAAACTAAAAGAAGACACTAAAACAATGAAATTCTTGCTTTGTAACTTGTTTTATAAAAATAGTTCCATTATGCTCCTTATTTTGTGCTCTTTCCAAATATCATGGTTGATTTCCTGCCAATGAATCCTTCTTGTTTGCCCTAGGATATATAACAAACTAAAAGAAGACACTAAAACAATGAAAGTCTTGCTTTGTAACTTGTTTTATAAAAATAGTTCCATTATGCTCCGTATTTTGTGCTCTTTCCAAATATCATGGTTGATTTCCTGCCAATGAATCCTTCTTGTTTGCCCCAGATATAGCTCTAGGATATATAACAAACTAAAGGAACATACTAAAACAATGAAATTCTTGCTTTGTAACTTGTTTTATAAAAATAGCTCCATTATGCTCCTTATTTTGTGCTCTTTCCAAATATCATGGTTGATTTCCTGCCAATGAATCCTTCTTGTTTGCCCCAGATATAGCCCTAGGATATATAACAAACTAAAAGAAGACACTAAAACAATGAAATTCTTGCTTTGTAACTTGTTTTATAAAAATAGTTCCATTATGCTCCTTATTTTGTGCTCTTTCCAAATATCATGGTTGATTTCCTGCCAATGAATCCTTCTTGTTTGCCCTAGGATATATAACAAACTAAAAGAAGACACTAAAACAATGAAAGTCTTGCTTTGTAACTTGTTTTATAAAAATAGTTCCATTATGCTCCTTATTTAGTGCTCTTTCCAAATATCATGGTTGATTTCCTGCCAATGAATCCTTCTTGTTTGCCCCAGATATAGCCCTAGGATATATAACAAACTAAAAGAAGACACTAAAACAATGAAATTCTTGCTTTGTAACTTGTTTTATAAAAATAGTTCCATTATGCTCATTATTTAGTGCTCTTTCCAAATATCATGGTTGATTTCCTGCCAATGAATCCTTCTTGTTTGCCCCAGATATAGCCCTAGGATATATAACAAACTAAAAGAAGACACTAAAACAATGAAATTCTTGCTTTATAACTTGTTTTATAAAAATAGTTCCATTATGCTCCGTATTTAGTGCTCTTTCCAAATATCATGGTTGATTTCCTGCCAATGAATCCTTCTTGTTTGCCCCAGATATAGCCCTAGGATATATAACAAACTAAAAGAAGACACTAAAACAATGAAATTCTTGCTTTATAACTTGTAACATGCAATATTTTTCTATTAATAAGAATATCATGTTTCCTTCACTCGTTTTAATAAAGAACCCATGCCGTATCACGAGATTCAATTGGCAATGAATATATTAGGGCTATATATGGGGCCATCAGGGGGTGGGGCTCATTGTCAGAAAATCTGTCATGATGTTTGGAAAAAGCATAAAATGGGGAATCTAATGTTACTATTTTTTTATTTCATTAGCGTGTTTCCTTCAGAGGAGCCCCCCCCCAACTGCAATTTTACCGCTATTTTTTAAAACTGACACCGATAAAAAGAGATAACTTTTTCAGATTTTGTTTGGTACTGTTCTATTAACCGGGTTCTTTTATATAGTGCTAGTTTGGTTAATGCTAATGAAATAAAATAAAATAGGATGAATATATAATAGTTTAGAAACAAATTCGGGTTTTATATTTGCACATTAGGGGGGTGGGGGCAACGCATACCATATATTAAATACGTAACCGAACCTAGGTACCGTAACCCCCCCCCCCAAAAAAAAAAACAACAATTTAAATACAGTTCTCGTGATGGTTTATATCCCAGAAGGCATTGTAAACCTGTTTTCATCACGCATCTCGATCTATTTCGTGACTGATATGCATTGCCGTATTCAAAAGGGCTCGGTTACTAGAACAGTACCATTTTTCTTTTACTTGTGGTGTTGTACTTAGCCAGCCGTCTTGCCATGGTAACTTAGAGAATTTCTACTCTTAGTTTGTGTCAACTTTTGAGAATGCGTAATTAAAGAAAAAGCGTGCAACGTGTTCTCAATGAAAATAGTTTTACCTAGAAGTTTCCTTTCACTCGACTAAAAGCACATTTCATCTATCCTTATTAATTAGTACCTAGTTTTAATGATTGTCACTGATAAGTCAATTCCTTAAAAGCGACTGAACCTATTTTCTCTGGCCTTTCGAAAATTGCATTTCAAGAAGCTCATATATTAGCTGCCCAATAGAAAAGCCCGTCTTTTTTACGTTACCTTGTATTAAGCATCCTCTACCCGGGTGGTTTTGTAGTAAAGGTTGTCTTGTATTTAACAGAAGGTGAAAATCAAGGTTAAAAAAAATGCTGGTTTTCGTCGTCCCGTTTTATTTATTTCGGATATTTACGTCAAATAACCATGAGCCTGTATAAACAGACATAACACGGAATGTACAGGAAATGATTGGTGAAAGCCGGACCAATAGCGTTAACGGTGCTTGTACTACAAGCATTATGGGATCAAGTGTTATTTTAGATTTTTATTGAAGCAGAAATTAGCCTATATACATTGTTAAACCCAGAAGAAAAGTGTCGAAATAATTGAATGATACCCAATTTCAATTCAGTAGACTTTCTATTAATGGAAGAAACTACATACACACAGATCATTTGTTGCTTAGTTTTTACGTGTAAACGTAATAATCGATCGACAACGACAAGAAGCAGAATACGTATATATATATATATATATATATATATATATATATATATATATATATATATATATATATATATATATATATATATATATTATATATATATATATATACCTTTCTATGGTTTTATACAGGTCTGACAAGGATGTGAGGGGGGGGGGGAAACATGGAAAAGTTTGTTTGGTACTTATGCATTAGCTGGTACCCATGCGATATATTGTGCTAAAGGAAACTAGTCAAACGGGTATCTGTCAATAGAGAAATGGATCGCAAAGCGTGGTTTGTCATTGCGTTTACAATATTTAAACTATTGTTTTTTGGGGCTTAGGGGGGGAAAAAGGTACCTAGGTTAGGTTAGTTTAGGTTAGATTACATATTTAATATATGCTATGCTTTAACCCCACCCCCCTAATGTGCAAATATATAGCCCAAATTTGTTTTTAATTATATTTTCATCATATTTTGTTTTATTTCATTAGCATTAACCAAACTTGACTTCTGGCGTGGGTACCTGCTAATACATAATTACCGTTTGTTTTTAGGATACTTTTTTCTCGGTGTTCTTTGGGCCAGTTTCCTGGAGCTTTCCCTTAGTCCCTCTCCCCCTCTTCGCAGGTATATATATTGTTCAGACAGGCATTTAATTCCTTAAAATTGTAGAAGAAGGGCATTTTGTGAAAACAAATTTTGCAAGAGCGGATCCAGGATTTTTGTTCGGGGGTGGGGGGGGGTTACCCGAGGTTTTCTCGTAGACTTTGTATAACATCCTGCGTAAGCTGATCAGAACCGTTTACCCACAAAATGCAATAGGATTTAGTGTGGGAGCATATTTTTTTTTCTGGTAAGGTTTTTTCTTTACAGGTATTTTTTAGACTAATTTTCGACTCGGTCAAAAATTTCGGGGGGGGGGGGGGTCAAACCGAGTAACCCCTCCCCCTGGATATGGCCTTGAAATTTTGCTAGACTCAAACCTGGTCGACTGGGTCAGTACGCACTTGATTTTGAAGACGTTTTGTTTCACCGGCTGCCGTAAACAAGTCAAAACACAAGAAAACGTATTGGTACTTTATGCTTCTTCAATTTGAGCTGTTTTTCAGCTGACAGTAAGATAATTTTATCATTACTGTAACCAAGGCCGTATCCGGGGGGGGTTAGGGGGTTTGCCCCCCCCCCCCCCCCCAAAATGTTTGTCTGACTCGTAAAAACGTAACAAAATGGAGATAAACAAATTTTGTATGCGTTTTTGGGTTTTTTTTTGTTTAATCCCCCCTCCCCCCCCAAAAAAAAAATTCATTAAAATCCCCTCCGAAAAAAAAATCCTGGGTACGGCCTTGACTGTAACTAATTATTTGCGTTGGTCAAGGAGGCACACTTGTGCCTCTATAAAGTGGCAACCCACCACAATGTTAAGCGATTTCAGGTCCTAGAGGTCGCAGAGAGACGGCGGTAATCGCATTTTGTAGCCCAAGCTCAAACTAAGAAACTTGCAAAACTTCATCCTCCTCCGACTTTATCTTCATGGGGTAAACTGGGCCGGAAGTTTGGACCCTCCCACCACAGCCCCCTTTAACGTTGTCCGATTGGGCTGAAATTTAGAGGTTAAGGTTTCCTAGGGCCCGGGAGCTTATCCTCGAAATTTCAGCTCAATCCGATCACTCATTCCCTGTTTTCAAAAAACCAAATATAGCCACTTAAAATTCATGATCATGTCTTTTTTTTTTCTTATCCACGCCTACAGCCCACAGTTGGCAACGGATCCGGTTGAATGAGGACTCATTCGAAGCAGAATTCGACCTGTTAGGGCCTTTTGATATTTTCAGACCGAAAAAATTATCCCCCGAATTTACATTTACGAAAAACCTTATTTTTTTAAAAATAATACACAAAAACCGTTTAGACATGCTTTTTTTTTAAAATATATGCGCGTAAATTTAAATAAAAAATAATTTATAACCTTGTTTTGTTTATTATTTTAAAAAAACTACGTTTTCTAAAGAGTTAAAGAGGCTGAGTTACAAGGTCAACCCTTAAAACGTACAGGGATTAGGAGGCACAGTTGGGGGGCTGTTAAAGAGGCTGAGTCACAAGTTCTAACCTTAAAACGTACAGGGATTAGGAGGCACCCTGTACGACGTGATTTGAGTATTCAGGAATAAAAAGCCTTAACACAAGAATCTTCAAGAGCAGGGGGTTTGGGAGGCGGCAGCCCCCCAACTTTAACTCCTGACACGACCAGCTAACAGTTAGTCAAGCAATAATAAGTAATAAACAGTACAAAAACGTGCAGAAATTATTTGAACAAAACTACGTTTTTTGAAGAGTTAAAGAGGCTGAGTTAAAAGGTCGAACCTTAAAACGTACAGGGATTAGGAGGCACAGTTGGGGGGGCTGTTAAAGAGGCTGAGTCACAAGTTCGAACCTTAAAACGTACAGGGATTAGGAGGCACCCTGTACGACGTGATTTGAGTATTCAGGAATTAAAAGCCTTAACACAAGAATGTTCAAGAGCGGGGGTTTGGGGGCGGCAGCCCCCAACTTTAACTCCTGACACGATCAGCTAACAGTTAGTCAAGCAATAATAAGTAATAAACTGTACAAAAACGTGCAGAAATTATTTGAAAAAAACTACGTTTTCTAAAGAGTTAAAGAGGCTGAGTTACAAGGTCGAACCTTAAAACGTACAGGGATTAGGAGGCACAGTTGGGGAGGCTGTTAAAGAGGCTGAGTCACAAGTTCGAACCTTAAAACGTACAGGGATTAGGAGGCACCCTGTACGACGTGATTTGAGTATTCAGGAATTAAAAGCCTTAACACAAGAATGTTCAAGAGCGCGGGGTTTGGGGGGCGGCAGCCCCCCAACTTTAACTCCTGACACGACCAGCTAACAGTTAGTCAAGCAATAATAAGTAATAAACTGTACAAAAACGTGCAGAAATTATTTGAAAAAAACTACGTTTTCTAAAGAGTTAAAGAGGATGAGTTACAAGGTCGAACCTTAAAACGTACAGAGATTAGGAGGCACAGTTGGGGGGCTGTCACCCCCCAAACCCCCGCTTTCGCAGCCTTTAAATAAAAAAAAAGTTTTTTAAACTGAAAGTAAGGAGCGACATTAAATCTTAAAACGAACAGAAATTATTCCGTATATGAAAGAGGCTGTGCCCTCCTCAACGCCTCGCTCTTTACGCTAAAGTTTGACTTTCTCACAACTCTTTTTTTAAACAATAAAAACTTTAGCGTAAAGAGCGAGGTGTTCAAGTCCAGAAAAAAAATGCCCGGATGCAGGCTTCCAAAATGGAGTGACGAATATTTGGTGTTGTCAAATTTCAGTGTTTGAAAACAATTTTATATCTTTAGACTGTTGAATTAAATAATAGTTTTTCAGTCGAATTTTAACTTTTTCATTCAGAAACCAACGGCCCCATCTATAGATTAAGAGATCCGGCTTTGTCAATTGTAAAACTCAGTTATTGTTGTTTTTTTTTTTTTTTTTTTTTTTTTGTGTGTGTAGAAATGTGAAGGGGTCGGCTATCCTAGAACATACCTCTTAAAATCAGGAAAAAATCATAGATTTCTTACGTGAATATATACAAGATAATATAGAGAGCGTAATATAAGAGGGGAGGATCTAAACAGGACCATGTGTCTAGCAAGAATAGTTGTAATAATGGCATTAAGTAATAAAACCAAAATACATTGTTTTATCTATTGTGTTAAATGCTTCGAAGACTTCAAACCTTAAGAAGCTTCTGTTTGTGGTTTGAAAGGGAAGGGGTAAGGAACAGTATGCCAAAACAGAAATCGTCTGTAGTCTACTGTAAATTAACACGTCCGTGAAAAAACATAACTAGGAGACGGCACTTGTGAAAACTGTTAACGATGCACGCATTAAAAGTAAAGTTCAATTTCGACGGCATTTAAAAATGGTTATTCACCAAGTTCGGGTTTCAAACCGTATTTTATCCTTAGTATGGCAGTATAGTCAGATGACAATATGCTGTCCATCCTTCCTATTTAAACGTCATGACTATTGTTGCAGTCGGCCTTGCCAGCTGCGAAGCAATTTAATTTAACGAAATTTCATATGAGCTTGATTTCTAATGAAAGGTAATCAATCGTAAGTGAAAATCACCTCCATTTCGAAATGAAAGCGCTAGCAGGGTCGCTTATAATGGTGTTCTGGTTCTACTATGACAGAGCAATCCTCCGCAGCTCAAATTCATTCTGGCATTGGCTGAAAGGGATTTTTGGTGGCCAAAGGCAATCTCGAGACCGACTTTCGATGGATGCAAAATGCCACAGACCTTAACCTCCCACATTATTTTGGAGCTCCCTAAAGACTATCATACCTACAAGAAGTCTGAAAACCATTTGTAAATTAAAAAAAAAACATTACGAGAGAGACTTATTCATCAGCTGTTTTGTTAGAAAGTATGCTTATAAAGTGCATGGAGGTAAATGGGGATCGAAGAAGAAGAAGCCCTGCGATTCTTAAAATTTGATGAAATAGAATGCATTTCGGATTTAGCAAAATTCAATTCTGACATCAAAGATAGGAATTAATTGTATTGGTAATTGAGGAATATGTTTATCTTTCAATTCTTGTAAAATTTTGACTGAAGTGTATTTCAGCCACGATTTCTGCTGCAAATTATACTTCATTCTTAAGAACTTTCATTAAGTTTGCTGTGAAGGGTCTAGATTTTGTAGGGTATGTCATTTGGAAGTGTCAAAGTCATACCTCCTTCTTTTTTAGCTTTTTTCTCAATATTAGGATCCCTAGATACAAAATAAAATGGGAAATAGCACGTCTATTTAGTCACAAAATTAGGGGGGGGGTCGTTTTATTTTTTTCCAAAGTAGTAAACCTAAGTCTCCCTTCAATTTTTGACATATCCTAACATGCGCCACTAGGAGCGTAGCTAGGCTTGCCAGCGCCCGGGGGAAATGCCTGTTGGCAACTTCAGGGAGTTGCCAGCTTCTTACTTGGGTTTAGCCGATATACAAAACTATTTAACAAAAAAAGTATGTTTTTAAATTGTGTAAATTGAAGGATGGATCACCTATCCAGGAGTGAGCCAACGCCTCACTCGGTTTTGGTTTATCTCGGGAACTATGTAAAGAAAACAAAAAACATAATTTTTAACTTTGTAGTTATTAGGTTCATTCAAACGTACACTTTTCCATTTCTCTTTTATGTACAAATATATACAATCAATGAATAAATCGTAAACCCTCCCCGGCTCAGCAGGATACACATAACATGGGCAGTTAAATTCAACTCTAACGATTTCATATGAACTTAACGAAGAAACAAAGACCATATTTACTTCTACTATAAGAAACAAAGTAGATCTTTATTCGTTAATAAGAAACAAGGCTTGCCAGTGTTGCCACAGGTTTTGGAGAGTTTCAGCTTTTCGGGCAGGAAATGTCTTTCCTTACCTTTTAAAAACTCAAATAGTTACACAAAAAACGTCATATTCGAGCGACGTGTTGTATAAAGAATTAAAGGAATTATAAGTAGAATCGAAAAAGTAATGATATTTCGGGTTGAGATGGGCCCCAAGACTCCCACTCTAGTGTACGTGTTCGTAAGACAGTTCTGGATTTGATAAGTTAGGTTAATGCGTGTTTTCAAAAGGTTTCTGAACCGGGGGGCCTCGCTTTGTTTAGCAGCTCAGACCTTCGGCTCTCGTAAAGGGACCTGTAGATTTTTATCGAGCCCTTGTTCTACAAAATCCATCTAAGCATAACTACGATTATGAACATGGTTGTTCATAATCGGATTGTTTACAGATTGTTCACTGCAACGGAAATTAAATAAAATCATGTATTTTTTGTGTATTTTTTCATTATGATTTATTCAACACTTAGTGAATTTAAATTTTGGAAATAGGTTAATTGAAATACATGCCTTTGTAATTTACTCTCATCTTAATTATTATATTTATTTATTTTTAACAGAGGAGCAAGCGAAAGCACGAGAAGGGATGGCATATGTTGAGCGTACCTCTCAAAAATGCTTGGAGTATCCGTGCCTTTTGTGCGGACTTATATTTAACGACAAATCGAAATTGATTCGCCATAATCAAAGGAAAATGTTATGTACAGCCCCCAAAGGTGAATTTCATTGTTCAGAATGTGGCGAGATTTATAAAAAGCGTGCTGATTGGAGGCAGCATGTCATAGACAAGCACACAGAGTCACTGGGTAGGTGTTTTCTTACTTGTATAGCTAATTTTTTGTTTTTCTTTATGTGCTGCACTTTTTAGTTCTTCTTTGTTTTATTTGACGAAACTTGATGTGACGCCTTTTTTGGGAATACAAGCAAGAAAAATTGAATGTTGTATTATTTCGGTATCAGCCTTGTCACTACTTGTGTTATTGTTCGTTGAAACTCGTATTTGAAAACTACGTTTGATTGTAGTAATAATTAATTTTCTGTGGGTTATTTCAATTTTTATGATTATTCTCAGGATTGAGTTAAGTAAATACGGCCATTTAATGCAATTAAAAATATTATCTACTTTTCATAACAGATTGAACTACATTTGCCAGTGGTGTACCAATATCTTAAAAATACTGTTTTTTCTCTTATTTCGAAAACTTTCCGTGGTGTTTATGCATACCATTTTCGTTATGCCTAAATGATCCAACCGTTGATTTCAAGGAGGGGTTAAAATCCCCACGCCATACCCCGTGCGTCCAATATGCTATTTCTAACCGCAGAGAGGAATGGAGAATTTTCCAAGAATTTGGTGGGGGTTGTGAAAATATTTATTATTTTCTTAGAGATTCCCTTCCCTTCAGCATCAGATATCAATTTAAGGAAATTTTATTCTGAAGCCACATTGTGGTTTAATTAAATATACAGTGTCGACATAATTGAATGTACAGTGCCGACAAAAATCTTTAAAAGCGACTAGAAAAAAAGTAGCTCTACCACATAAAATTAGTATCATTATTCCGCTTTGCCTTTATTATAGTAGGGCGTCATGATAACTGGCAACATCAGAATAATGTATATAGCCTTTAAAACTGACTAGTGGTAAAGTCAGTTGTAACAGTGAGGTGTGGGGTTTGCTTCGGCCCGCCAATATCTCTTTTACACATATATAACTGTTGTAGAGAAAAGGAATTTGGTGATTGGTTTAGCGAGAGACCCAGCCACATTTAAGACTGCAAAAAAAGGCTTCACAGAGTTCCAAAATTACTATAGACCTGATTGTCAACTGTAGCTAGAAAATTCCCATAACTTTAATCCAATTGAAAGTTTCTGGAATTTATAAGAAAGCGGTCCAAAGGCGATGCTAGATACATCGGGGGTAACTATAGACTCAACTTTCTTCGACTGCCTTGCTTAATTTGTGGCTAAATGACAACTTACAGTTATGTTATGTAAGGTGAAACGGTAAAATGATAATTCTTCCAACCATCACTCATTTCTATAGCAATCTATTAATAAAGTAAACTAAAAAAAAACAAGTTTTTTTTAACTGAAAGTAAGGAGCGACATTAAAACTTATAACGAACAGAAATTATTCCGTATACGAAAGGGGCTGTTCCCTCCTCAACGCCTCGCTCTTTACGCTAAAGTTTTTTATTGTTTTAAAAAATAAAGTTGTGAGACAGATTCAAACTTTAGCCTAAAGAGTGAGGCGTTTAGGAGGGGAAAGCCCCTTTCATATACGGAATGATTTCTGTTCGTTTTAAGTTTTAATGTCGCTCCTTACTTTCAGTGAAAAAACTTGTTGTTTTTTATTGAATTCGGAACGTTTTTGAATTAATGTAGCTTTGATTTTGGCTCGCCGTACATGAATAATTAAAACGAAATTTGCGTATTGATTTTACTTTTTTTTTTTTTGGCTTAATGGCTTTCTCGAAATTTTGATCTGACGTAATTTGCGAATTAACTTACGCAACGAACTTCTATATTCGTAAATTTTTATTACGTATATTAGGGGCTTGCCACCTAGTCAATACCTCGCTCTTTAAGCTAAATTCCAAATTTTGCTCCAATTCTTTAAGAATGACCTCTTAATCACAAAGGCCGTTAATTAGAATAAATAACCCTGATGAAAGTACAAAAAAAAACTTTATCGTAAAGAGCAAGGTAATGACTAGGGGGCGAACCCAATCATATACGCAATAATTTCTGTTGGTTTCAAGTTTTAAAGTTGCTCCTTACTTTCAGTTGAAAACATTGTTTTTTTTATTTAATTTCTGTCGTTTTTTTTTTTTTTTTTTTTAATGGTGGGAAATCCGGCGCCCCCTTCATAGCAATGTCCCTTCCCCCATGAAAACTTCCTACATGGAAAGACCAATCCCCCCAACTACCAGAAAAATCATCCCTGAAAACTTCTGTATACTTCCCAATAACCAATACTATATGTAAACATTGGGCAAAGTTTAGAACTTGCAGACCTTCCCCCGGGGACTGTGGGGGATTAATTCATCCTCGAAGACATAGTTATTGTATTTTTCGATCATGCTGAACAAAATACCTATCTTAAAATTTTGATTCGGTGACTTTGGGGGAAAAATGAGTGTGGGAGGGGGCTTAGTTGTCCTATATTTTTTGGTCACATGAAAAGAGCACTAGAACTTTTAATTTTAATTTTTAACTTTTAAGTTTGAATGAGCCTTCCGCGATTTTCTAGGACCACTGGGTCGACACGATCACCCATGAAAAAAAAAAAAAAATAAACACGCATCCGTGATCTTTCTTCTGGCAAAATTACAAAACTCCTCATTTTTGCAGATAGGAGCTTGAAACTTCTATAATATGGTTCTCTGATACGCCGAATCGTATGGTGTGATTTTCATTAAATTTCTTTGACGTTTAAGGGGTGTTTCCTCCTTTCTTCGAAAATAAGGCAAATTTTCTCAGGAGCGTAACTTTTGATGAGCAAGACTAAACTTGATGAAACTTATATATTTGAAATCAGCATAAAAATCTGATTCTTTTGATGCATCTATTGGTTTCAAAACTCTTGGAGTGTCAGTTACTATTGGGCCGGGTCGCTCCTTACTTACAGTTCGTTACCACGAACTGTGGTTAATCAAATGCTGAAATTCTGTGGATTTATTGACCATATAAAGATCTTATTTCGTCGGTACTGCATGTAATAGTGAGAAAAAGGATTGTAACAGACAGGCCTCGATATCGTTGTCCACGCAATAGCATTGAGTTAGTAAAGAGCGATGTGTCTTCCATGTGTTTTTCTAGTGTTTATTATATAGTACAAATTATCTTTGAAAGTTAGGATAGGGCTCACTTGATAGCAAGTCCTTATTTCTAGTGCTCTTTTTAAGATTCGAAACCTTTTGGAAGGCAGCCTGCCACCCCATCACTGCTCCGTGGGCCTCCCTTGTCCCAAAATGGCGTAAGATGAAAGTTCCGAGATACATTCGTAACCAGAACTGCCAAAAGATCCGAAAAATGTTTCTGGGTTAGGGGAGGAGGGTGACATAATAAATAAGGCCCCAGAGCTGGTCCTACAAATTTACAAATAGCCCGTGTAAAACAGAAGCTTTATTGGCACATTAGTTCAAATCTGGATATATCACCTTCTACCCGCCTGTATTTGCAAACATAAGTGGGTTGTACCTCTTTTGAATTAAAATCACTCGAGAACCTGTTGTCTATGATGCGTATGCTCCGTTTCGAACCTCATTTGGTTGTTTACCTATCCCCTGTCACCAATCCGCTTTGGTCAGCCATGTAAACGCTCTGTGTTCAAACCCGTTGGATCAAAACTGAGGACCCCACCACTTTGTTCAGCCCTATCCACGCTCCGTGTCAGACCCACTATGTTCAACGGCACGTATGTTACGCCTTATTCTTATCAGTCATACAAGAATTTCCAGTCTGTATCACTGGAGAGCCGGAATTGTGGCCCTTCCCCCTCCACACAAATTTTTTAATATCCGAGTTTGTTAACCCTTTTAACTCACAATCATTCGGGAATCCTTCAGTCAATGGTGTGTATACGCCGTCTCCGACCCCCCTTTGGTCAGCAGTGCATACAATCCCCATCAGACCCGTTGATAAGCAGTGCTTATAATCTGGCTTTGACCCTCGTATCAATAGTGCGTATGCTCCATCTCTTAACCGTTTGGCCAACCGGGCCTAGGCTCTGTCTCACCTCTCCATTGGTAAACAGTGCGCATGCCCCATCTGCATAACAATGAGACCTCATAGATAAATTCAATAGAAATTTGAATAGGTGAACCTTGCTGAAATTATTCGTTAGAAGGATTTTCGATCAGTCATTTAAGGCCCAAAGTGAGGTCCTTCCGTTCCTCCCCAGTTTGCAAATTCTCTTCGAATTCAAAACCGAAGTGAATTACCTGTATATTTCACTATTTGTGATAAAATCCCGCCAAAGTTGGTGTTTAAGGGTAGGATGTCAGTGAAATGGTTCAGAAGGAACTATTTAGATCTTTCAAAATATGGGCAACAGTGTGTAGGCTCCTACTTCAGGCCCTTTCCTCTGCAAACCATACGCACATTCCACCCTTGTCTTACTTTGGTCAAATTATAATACACGGTTAGAGCTAAGTAGGGTTCATGGCTGCTTAAGGATTCAATAGGAAATGGTCCTTAATGTTTAAATGCTAACATGGGCGTAGGGAAGGGGGGCATCTGCCCCCCCTAGACCTTCAAATTTACATTAGATATGGCTGAAAAAGCAGATGGTTTGGAAAAAGCAGTTGATAAAACTCCATCACACTATCGACTGCCCCCCCTCGACAATATCTGCCCCCCTAGACAATATCTGCCCCCCCTTAGACAATATCTGCCCCCCCCCCCCTAGACAATATGCTGCCTACGCCCATGAATGCTAATTATTTAAAGTTGTTAAGATTGCAATGTGATTGCCCTAAAAAAACGAAAATAGTCAATTACTGTATACATTTCACAAATGGTGGACGTGTCGCACCTTGTTGAAATCATTCTATGTTTTTCAGTGCGGATGATTTGAGAGCCAAAAGTGGTTTGTTTTGGACCCTTGGGTGAGACACGCAGGGGCGTCGTTTGGGGGTGGCAAGGGGGGGGGGCAGTCCCCCAATGATGTGAAAAAAAAATATTATACATCTCATGCCTTTTGACTATCCAGATATGGACCCCCTTGCCCCCCCCCCCAATAAAAAAACTGGAGATTTGCCCCTGGAGACACGTGAGCTCTTTATTGTTTGAATCAAATATTAGAGTTGATACAGACGGAATAGGTTTTATGTAAACTAAACAGGACTATTAATTTTAAGAAAAAAAACCTTCGTCTCTGTTTGATTCTATATTGAAAGTCTGATCTGTTACAACTGTACGCTAGGTAAAATGTCACTCAATTATCGACCGTGACTGTGTCGGAAAGTATTGTTTGAAATTTCCATTGTTACATAGTCGTTTTACACGTAATAGGACTTATTTCGTAGTTTGAGAACTCAAAAATTGCTGTAAAAGTCATTTTTTTGGCTTTGTTAGGTGCTCACTCAAATTTTCAAAAGGAAAAAAAAAATATGATAGCGTAAAATTACAAGATCTTGTGGCTAATTGACAGTTTTATTATTACATGAAATTTCAGGCTGAGAAAGTTTCAATCTGGAAACGTAAGAAACTTTCTTTAGCTGTGGGCCACATAGCGATAAAGACAGATGGGATTTTATTCAAAAAAATGTTAAAACATACCAATTGTGTCCTTTTGAGTCAGAAGAAGCAGCAATAAAGTACGATGAATTCCTAAGAAAGGGCCAGAGCCATGTCAACAATTAATGACGGCATTGTAACTAAGCAATTGAAATCTTCAGGGAAATGGGCTTAAAATAGGGATAAATTTTAGTTATGACTATGAACTGACTGAACTTTTATTTTTACTGCATCTCATTCGCAGTTACGTCATGTTCATCATCATCTTCAAAAAATAACGGACTGAAGATTCCGTTCACTGAAAATACTGACCAAGTAGTACCATTTTGCTGTTTTCAGGTTCTTCGTCTATCCACATAGATGCGACAATATTACTTTTTCAGCATCCACAATATGTTGAAGTTGAAAAATTGCACCTAAGTGAAAAATTATGGCCTATATTGACTGCTAAATTGTGGCTTCCCGTTGTAGTCAGTGTGAAAATTTCAGTGATATTCTATGCAGGTATGGAAAAAGTTCCAAAGCTGCCAGTAGAAGAATTTGACAGAATTCCAAAAGCTGCCAAATCTGCCAGCAAATTTCAAAATCTGGCAGCAAGTTTCACTAGGCCATGAAACCTAGCAAGTAACATTGCTACTATGCTACCAGACTTTTACCAGGGCGGTTTCTATGCTATATGTAATTGTGATGTCATTTTTTATTCAAGAGTTCCAGATTTCAACAGCTTTTGAATAAACCTTGCATCCTGAACGCACCTAACTGATGAGTTTGCATAGAGTTAAGATATATTAGAGTAGAACTACTCAAGTAAAACAATTCATATATATTCTACTAACAACTTACTGCAGCACTACGCCACTTGAAACCAAAACAGCTATGCACCCTCCTCCTCCATCCCAATCTATTGGCACCCTCCCAAGAAGTTCCCAATTCCCTTTAATCTTTCCTCATGACATCCCCCCACCCCATTCAGGGACCACCTGCTTTTCATTTGGTTCTAGATGGTCGGCTGACTAGAACGACCTAACGTTATGGCACAAAATTTAATATTCCATTTGAATCCCAATAAAGAAACGTGAAAAAAGAAAAAAGTGAAAAAAAAAATTCTCATAAAATAACTCTGTGTATGTGAATATTCTCTTTCGTAGTATTATTAATCTTTTCGTACCAGATCGGAAATAATTTTTCTCTTCATATCGAATGTTGTCGTTCATTTAAGATACAATTTGGAACTTGTGGCAAGATGTAATTTTCTTCAGTTCCTTTAAAAGAAATAAATTGTTTAGCCAAATTTATATGCTCTTTCAGTGAACATCAGCCTAAAAGTTGATGAAGGGGTATCAGAAGAAGAGGCGTCTATGCTGCAAGCTGAAGTTGAATCTGTAGATGAAAGAAAAGTGGAGGTTTGGACTTGTTCAATTTGTCAGGCAATGTTTACTCGATTGTACCATTTGAAACGTCACTGTGATACTGTGCATAAACGTAAGTTACTGTATCTAATTAATTTTATGTGCTAATTAATCGTTGACTTTAATCATATTATATCGTTATGTACAAACTAATTCTTTGTATTCAACTTGCTGTTATCAAATTTAAGCATGTTGATGTGAAATTTTCAAATTTTACAAATCTTTATAAAGGTAAGCACAAACATTGAGTTTACTTTTACATATAGTGCTTGACAAAATTTGTTATCAGTAATTGCGTCTTGATATGTTTTAAGATTTAATATATAAAAACAAGAATATCGGTAACAATAACTATTTTTGAAAAAGAAATCTAAAAAATATTTAGGGTTGAAAGTCCCAACCCTAAATCTATTATTTTCTAATTTTACAGTGTGTACTAACTGTATGTGCTGTTGCATGTACGGGAGAAAAACTTTTGAACTCGTACCCCTATGTGTGAAGTAGGCCTAGTATCTTTGTAGATCAAAATCAAGAAACTTTCTTTCCTTAAAAGTTATAAAAAAGGCTTTTAAAATATGTTGAATTTTTTCTGCTAGAGTACAAGGGTCTTGCTCAGCTAAAGAACCCTTATTTACGGGACTGAAACTTTTCTCTTCTTGTATCTTGTAGAGCAACACCTTTGTTAATATTTGGAAATTATGCCTACAAAAAAAGGAAAAAGTAAATAAATATGTTTGGCTCAGAAATATTTGTCCGACTCGTAAAAAACGTAACAAAAATGAATATGAGATGTGTTTTTTTGTACCCCCCCCCACCCCCCGAACAAATTTCTTTTGCCCCCCCCCCCCAAAAAAAAAGAAGAAAATCCTGGATATCCTGGATACGGCCCTGCCTGGCATGTATGAAGGGGGGGGGGGAGGGGTCAGGCTTATAAGATTTATGCCTGTGTTTGTTGTTTTGACAATCTTATCCCCTTCCCTTGAAAACAAATCCTGCGTAGATACCAGTACCAAATTTGTCTTTATTTTAGTGTGTTAGTATGTTTAGTTCCAATTTTTTTTTTTTTTATATATATACTAAATTGTATATCTATCCATCTATATATGGTAAAACTGATAGGATGTATGTTAGCTTTAGTTAGAAAACAAGAACCAAAAAATTGAGTTCCGTTGCTTTTTGCAAATCACAACTTATTTTTAGAAGACGTTTTCATTTTTCCAGAAATTGACTGGACTGGCGTTGACTGGGCTCAGTTTTCTGAAAAAGTGGATCGTCCAGACATGCATGGAACAATGGAATCGGGAATGGCCTATTCAGCTGAGGATTCAGCCAACCACGGAGTTTCAGGCGAATTTTTGTCCAAACATGGATTTCAGTGCTTCCTTTGTGAAAAAACTTTTTCAAGAAGAGATCATCTGAAGAGGCACAATGATCAATTCCATCCAGGTCCATATTTTGAATGCTCTAATAATTTATAAGTATTTCATAGAGAAGTTTTAAAATGAATTCGAACTTAAAAAGGAAAAAAATGATTACAATTCTAAACAACATCGAATTGCTCTATGGGAACCTCTTTGGACGAAGAGGCACCCTGTGACTTAGAGTGTGTAAGATGTTGTCAAATTTGGAGTCAAAACGAAAGTCCCGATGGTCCAATGCCGAGATATTTTGTATAAATTTTAAACAGGTGGATGGGGGGATTAGAAACTTCTGGTGTCCAGACAACCCCCCTTCTCCTAGTACGAGAGAGTTATCATTGTAGCCAAATCTTGCAAAATAAACAAAAGTAGAATAGAACCAAGTAATATATATATACATATTAGAATTAGAGGAGTAATCCCTACAAGGCAGGTTCAAAGACCTCCTCCCTCATGAAAATGTTGATAAATCAATTAAAATGTCTGGAAAAATTGATACTAGGGCATTAAAGTGTATTTTTCTGAAGCCGAAAGTCCCTTGGAAAAGCTTTTTTACTCCCTCCTGTTTTCGGGGCTTGGCTATATTAACCCCTGGCAGCACATCGCTGAATATTATTTTCTTTGAGCCAGAACAAACCTACAAACTAAGAAAGAATAAATACACAAATATATATTGAAGGAAAAAATAAATATAAAATATATATCTTTTAATGGAGCAATCTCTAAGCCAAGAATAAAAAGGGAACCGGGGAAAATTTTAAATAGTGCAAAATTGTTTTACTGTAGTAATTTAGATTTCACTTAAAGTTCTAACGGATTCAAAAAGATATTTTCAGAATGGATGTGTAATTTTTGTTTTACGGAATTTTTTGTCGATTATAGATGATTTAGTGCTAGATTAGTATTCATAAAGTATTTTAATTTTACAAGTTGTATTAAAACGTTCCTATTGTGCTCTTCTGGAAAAGGTGGGTCTGTTGTCTTTGTCCAGTGTAAAGCACAAGTAAAAAATAAATGTATAGATACTTCTAATGTTTAGGTTTTGTATGTGTAATTTAAGGATTCTGCTGAGTAGTGCTAGACGGTGTTGATTCTTTTTTTCTCAGATACGAAATTTGAGTTTTTTCTTTTATCGTTTTCCCTTACTCTGTACTAAGACCTTTGTCTATATTATTTTACTGATAAAATTACTTAATATTTTAAAGATGAAAATTCTGCTTTGAAGAAGCACATTTGTGACATTTGTGATCATCAAGCAAGAGACGCGTGGAGTTTGAAGAAACACAAAAAATCACATTATACCCCAAGCACATCGAAACTGAAGCGATCCTGGCAGTGCGAACTCTGTGGTGTCTACGTTTCGAAAAACGTTGACGTCACTGTGCATATGTCAAAACACAGAACTGGTATGTTACCTCTGTTAATTTTTTTTTCGTTTTCTTTTTTTTTGGGGGGGGGGATTTTAAAGATTTGGAGATTATTTTGGGGGTGACCAGAATTCATTATCCTCATGTCAATCTTTTTTTTTTCTTTCTTTTTTTAACATAATCTGAAACCGCCTCCGTCTTCTCTTATGTTGCATCTTATGTCTCAAAGTGTGAGTGCTGCGGTTTGCGGCTGAAAAAAAATGTTTAGGGAAACTAAAATTTATATGCCTTTATATTGAAGAATTATTTTGGCTTATTTATTGCTTCAAAGTGGGCCAACAAAAATGCAGTTGGAAAGTATACTTACTAACGGATGAAAGAGGTCTATTTAGGGGGAATATTGCGGTGCTGAGCAGGCGGGTATTTTCTATGTTTTGAATTCAAATGGTTATCAAAGAAGATATTTTGTAGCTTTTCTCGTCGATTTCTGTTAAATCACCATATATTCTTTTTTTTTCTTATGTTCTCTAATATTTCTTTTTTTTTTCCTTTTTATTTAAGCCTCAACCGGTATTTAAAAAAAGTCCAAGCTACTTGAAGCGGAGTAACTTAATATTTAAACTTATTCGAATTTTTTATGTTTAAATCCTCTATGACCATTATAGAAATTTAAACACAACGCGGAAAAGTATTAAGTCTCAGTAAAACGCATAAATTGTCAATGTGTTCGTTTTGGTTAACTTTATGTGTCTTCGTGCATGTCTGATCGTCAAACTGTTAATAGCAAATAGAAAATTAGGAATATCTACATAATGAAATGAGAACAAGGTAGATGGCGTCATCATGGTCAAAAGATTGCTGTCAGATGAAAAGGGGCTGAAATGTTAGATAAACCTCTAGACATGAAACACAAATTTCAGTTTGCAAAATTTATGGGAATTCCTTCCTAGCAACAATACTTATTGATTTATTGGAGTAGGATGCTACAGTAAACATGAAAAAGAAGAAACAGTTTCCATTCCATGATCTATTTCGATCCCCAGAGACTGATTAACAGAGGGAGGAACAATATCCCCTGAAAACATGCGTTGGTCACTGCCAGTGAAGTGCCCTCGTGGTTTTTGTTTCAATTAATTGTAGTCCTCGCCTACTGACGATTTACGCTTGTAGCATCGCCGCAAAGACAACAGATAAAGACATCAACCCTGCCTCATCTGCCACCGTTGTTGAGAGGTTGGTAATTAAGCATATTTGGTAAGCTTTGAGTTTTACCATTTGATATGAGTTACCTCACAGATTTGTTGTAACCTGTGTTTTTGAGATGTGTATATCTTAAAATGTGCTTCTCTGTAAGTATTATATAATTCTAATCAGAAAATAAATGAACACTGTAGTTGTAATTGAATTACAGTTCCATAAAAAAGGCTGGGTAGCCAATAATTGAACTGTATTTGCAGGATTGACCACTTTCATTATGCTTTCTTAGCTTAATATTTTTTAACGGTAGATAGATCAGTAGGTTGTCATAACGATCAGCAAAAAAAAGTAATCCGTATTTATATTAAAATAGAAGGTTTACTCCACATTTTAAAATACGGTTTTCCTCTGATCCTTGTGTTGGACAATGCTGCTGACTTGTTTGAAAGGAAACATTGTCTGTGAATAAGTATTAAATAAAATCTGTCTAATACTTTTTATCGTTCTCAGAAAAGACTTTATTGTTTTGATAGATAATACAAATTAAATTTGAAATTGAAATGGATTAAATACACAATGCAAAGCTTTAAATAGATAATGCAAACAATTGTTAAAGCTGATCAAGTTCGGAAGAGTCACTTTCGAGATATAGGCTCTTGAAATTAAAAGACAAAAATTAGTTCCTGACTTTGGTTGTAGTTTCGTAGTTCCAGCTAATGGTTTTAAGACCATTCTACGATGAGAAGTAGGATAACGTTCCTGTGAAGGTTGAAAGCAACATACCAGGAAAATGCCCTGGTGGAGTTGGTTCAATGTAGCCATGAAAGGAAATCGGCTACCTTTAGAGTGCTTTAACAACTATTGGAATATGTTGGTCATCAAACGAATTCGAATTTAGTTCATCTAAGCACAGAAAAACATTAAGTCCCGGATGTGTTGTAATATCATACTTGGGAAATTTCTGCAATGTACTCATATCAATTTAATGCAGAAACCCATCAAACAATGTCAAGTTAAAAGCCTTATCATGTTAACTTTAAATTAGAGCAACATCCACCATAAATTTATTACTTAAAACTGACTATCTCAGTCTAGCAATTTTATTCACAGAAATATATCATAGTTTTTGTTAGTAGAAAAAGACATGAATAAAGAAAGTTTTAATATCAACATTTTGTTGATGAGTAGGTGAGACGCATTACTGTTTCTCATACGAAAAAGTAATTTTTCTTGTTGCTCAAGACGGGGGACTGTAATTCTCTTTTAGGGAGTTTTCGACTTTGTGGATTCCAATGATGCAGTTTTCATTTCGACCTGACACCATTTTTGTGGGGTTTCAGGCTGTTTTTCGAAATTCCCTTAAATTTGTCTTCAAAATAAAGTTTTTCATTTAACATTCATCGAAATAATATTTACCATTCCGCAATCTGCGTCAAATGGCAATTCTTCCTCACTTGACAGTTTTTTAAAGCACGTTTTAAAATTTTCGGTTACTATTAGCTAGATTAGAGTTCGTTCTTTGCTAGGTTGCCGCGCATGCCGCAACTATGGTGCGAAATAGTATTGTGTAAGAATATGTCGTGTCTGTTGAAACTACTATATGCGGGTGTACCTGGTAATTATCTAATTACCAAGACCTTTCTGCTACTTGACCCTGTAAACTTCATAAGAACGGTCAACAATCATATGATAGCTGTTTTTTACAGAAAAGTACAAAAATGGGTATACTGAGGGATTTCTGAAGCGCTTTCATTTGTGTTGTTTTTTTCGAATAGTTTTGTAAATAGTTACTCTTTCTATTTTCGTTAACAACCGCAACGAGGCGGTCCGTACCGAACATGTTTGTTTGGTTCAACAGACAATGTGGTATGGAAGTGAGTTGGTATATTCCGACTATAGCTTGAGATTTGAAAAAACAGATTTTTTTTATTTGTATTTTTGCCACATGGCAAAAAAAAATTTTTATTTGTATTTTTGCCACTTCGAACTTCTTGGGGTGGTCGTTAAACAATAGTTGTTGTTTCTTAGGATAAATTTCCCTCTCTAAAAAAAGGAGGGATTGTTTAATAGAAAAAAAAAATGAATTTTTCCGTCTTAACGAGTTGAGTTACACTATCAAATTGTTTTGAATTTTTATTCATTATTGTGTTATTGTTGTCAGTCATATAGTTTTACCCTCTTTCTTTCTCTTTTCTTGTACGCCTTTATCTCCCACTGCTCTGCTGAGCCTTCAGCCTTCACCGATGCAACTCTAGGTAATGATATCATATGTTTATCTACTCATAGACGAACTTAACCAGTTATATAGTAGGATGTTAATTTTTTCTTATTATAGAACTGTCATCTATGGAAAGCTCAGACACGACAGCAATGGTAGGCTCAGAAATGACAGCAATGGACTGCTTTGATATGACAACTGCGGAAGGAGAAAGTTCAAGCGAAGGAGATAGACCACCAATTAAAATTACAATTAGACTTGACAAGTCGGTTGTGTCATCCGAAAATGGGATGATTAAATCGGAAAGAAATGTTGATGAAGAGCCAAAATACCAACAGGATATGTTGGCTGAAAATAGAATGGTCAAATCTGAAACTTTTGCGTACGAAACGCCAGACAGCCAAGAGGATATGTTGTCAGAATATTCAATGGTTACGTCTGAGAGTAATATTAACGAAGAGTCAAAAAACCAAGCGGATATGTTGCAAGAAAATAGATTGATTAAATCTGAGAATAATGTTGACGAAGAGCAACACAACGTACAAGATGCGTTGTCAGAAAATGGAATGATTGAATTTGAAACTAATATGGACGAAGAGCCGACTGAAAATTCGGATTTCTATGTAAATGAAAAAGGACAAAGCCAAAATATTGTAAATGAAAGCTTTGAAGAAGAGATATTTGCAAAGGATTTGCGTCAAATGAACGGTTGCAGTGATCACTCAGACTCTGTTGTAACAGACATTGGTGAAAGCCAGTAATCTTTATTTCTATCTTAATACCATATTGTGGCGCAGCAAGGGTTTTGATCTGGGGTTTGGATTTGCGGATTTTTTTTTTTCAGGCTCTCCTTGGAAAAAAAAGAGAATCCTCTAAAGGGTAAAAGAATTATTTATGTCCACCATAGTTACAAGATGAAAAGAACGTCTTTTGGTAACAAAGTATATATTTCCATTCTAGAAAGTGAGATATTTTCTGAAGAACTAGCATATAAGAATGATTTATGATGCCAGGTACACATGTCGAGTGCATTGGTCGTTTTTAACTGTATATTCAGACAGCTGTTTTTTCTGTTTGCTTGTTTTTCGTATTTATGACCCAGAATATCCCAAACATAGCAGACGAGGTAATGAACGAAAATTATTCATATCAAATCAGTCCGTTGCCTTCGTTAAAGCGCAGAAATTAGAAATGAAATTTTGTTAATAAGAGGGCAAAAGAATAACAACATAAGAGTAATAATCGCAGTCCTTATATTTGACATTAGATAGCAAGGATGCTTCTCGCGATTAAAAAAAATGAAAATTCTGAGAATGCTACATTTGAAAACTGAACTGCTACATTTGAAAGGTAGAAGTAATGAGCCAGAACTGGGGGTGGGTGTCAGATAATTTTCTAAGTGTGGTGTGGAGACCATTCCGATATTTTAGAGGAACTTAAATTTAAGGAAAAAAGAAAGTGTTTATATCTCGTCAGTCGGGTATCAAAAGGTTGTATCTCTATAATTGTAAATTTTCAGAAGAGTAAATAAAAAACCTCACAACTTTTTTATTTTCCCTCTGATAACCATAAAACAAAAATGTATTGATATGTAAAATCAATGCATATCAATCTATTTTTGTTTTACAGTTATCAGAGAGGAAATGAAAAAGTTGTGAGGTGTTTTTTGCTCTTCTGAAAATTTGTAGTTATAGTGATACGACCTTTTGATACCCGACTGACGATATGAATAATTTAAATCAACGATTACTCAGAATAATGTAACCAATCTTCGATTCGTTTGATAGCATGAAACATATTGTAAAGGAATTAATATATTTATATGAAGCATTTTTTTAATATGACAGCTTAATTTATTCTCAGATCTTTGAAGGAAATTTATTGTGTATTTTTATTGGCTATATTTTAGTGTTGCTTTAAAGTTCTTCCTTATTTTTTTTTCTTTTTTCAGTGATGATATGCCTTTAGTTTCTATGATTAAATAGTACTGTAGCATTGGACCTATTGATTGATTATGGTTTCCGTTATAATCCTTGTATGCTATTATTTATTAGTTTTGGTGTCGTGAATCATGTTGACTTAGTCTTCGTTTCTTTCAGATTCTCTTTGATTTGATTCAGACTTCCTTATATTATTTTCTTAATTTTTTGTTTATATATATGTATATACGGGTAGATAATGTTTTATAAAACAACTAAAGTTGATGAAACAAATTATCACCTTCTCTGCATGCATAGGTATTATTATAAAAGTTCGAAATATTATCAAACTTAATTAGCAAAAATAACCACTGGGGAGGACTTCGAAAGAAACTAACAAAAGAGGCCACAAGTCCATTTGATTCATCTGTACTTTGTTTCAACACATTCCTTAGATATTGAAGAAAAGCCTGTTATATTAACTAAAAGATATGGGCGTAAAAGGTTAGACGAGATAGATCTGAAGTGTGTATCTACCATAAAAGGGAAGCAAAGGGGGCAGAACTCGAGGCCTCTTCCATAAGATGTACCGGCCAAATCCAAAAATATTTGTGCACTCTGGAGGTGCGGGGTGGAACATTGTTTGCCACTAGGCAGAAGAAAGTACCCAGGGGGATTTTGGACCTGCGTCAACCTTCAATCTCAAAATTTCTACTATATTCTCTTTTTTTCACGTTCCGTATCTATGTTTTTGTATTAGTTCAAAAATAGCTAAAGAAAAGTTTTAAAAGTATCTAGCACAGTCTTGTTTTCATAAGAAGTAATAAGATGCTTTGACCACATCTTAAAAGTTTAACAGGAACTTTTCTAACTAAGCTTTAGCTACCGCTTATTTAAGCCAATCAAAAATTTTCATAGAAATTACAGCCAATCAGAAAATTCTATGAAAAATCTGATTGGCTCTAAATAGCGCTAGTTAAATCTCGGTATTATTTAAATCTCGCCGTGAATTGGCCTGAAACGATTGGAGTCCAAGATGGTATTGGCAAACACAAGCCTAATCTCTTTGACTTTATATTGAAAACAAAAGTTGAACTTGATTCTTCATCAGATGTTCAAAGATTAGATGTCATTTCTTTTTTTTCAGTGGCCCTATTGACCTTATTTATTCATAAATGAGGCTGATGGACACTCTGTATAAATGTATATTTGTTCTGTAAAATATGATTGCACCTAAATAGTTACTAAATTTAATGCAAGTGGTTATCGGGACAGGTCAACTACATCTGGTTTGATTACGATTTTTTGCATTTTGACTCTGTTAAAGCGTACCAGATAACAAGGATGACGTAATTGCCAAGGGTTACTTAAATCATCTAAATGTGGCGTCTACCTATGTGTGTTTGCGCAGTTTTATCCAGTAATTTGTTATTGCCTTTTTGCTGTTCATGATCATGCATTGTGTAATAACACCCATATATACTAAAAAAAATTCCTTATAGATGAAGTTTCAATGTAGGTTTTAAGAAACGTGAAAATTCGAACAACAAAAAGGGGGAGGGGGAAATCTAACTTAAAACTCAAATAAACTGATTGTAAAAGTGAAAGTAGCATATGTAATAGTATTCAGTGCCCAACAGAAATAGATAGCGCTAGTAATAACATTAATGAAATAGAGTTTAATGAAACCCTGCATTACTGGAGATTTGCATACGCTGATTAATGCTACTATTTAAGGCTTTAAACCCTCATGATTAGAAGCAAAGATTACAACTTATCCAGATGTAGTGCCGGCTCTAGGATTTATTCTATATTTAATCTTTTTGTATCTTATCTCTCTTCTGTGTCTTTATGTAATTACAGAAGCTTATGATGAGAGACTAATGAAGAGGTTTATTGGTCCTAACTAATAGAGACGTGTAACAGGATTCATTAGGTGGAGTTTAGCGCTAGTTTAGTTTGAATATGCTTTAAGAGTTTATATCGTTTTGCTCAGAACGAACAGGCGTGCTTGAAAATTGCGGTAGGAAGTATAATTTATATACTGATCGCCGTACAGATGATAGCAGAGTGGCTTTGGCTTTGACACAAGATTTTTTGATACCTCTAGCGCGGAGAATGTTTGATCAATGCTAATGTAGGCAATCTGTTTGGCTGCACGCTGTAATTTTTAGATTTTTTTTTTTTTCGTCTAAATTTTATAACAAAAATAACCCCTAAGAAGACTCCTAAGCTGAAAACTTTATTTTTGCTCTTTTTTAAATTTTTGGAAATGTCAGGTTTGGCCTTTCGTTTGTAGCTCGACGATATAAGGTTCAAAACGAAAAAAACCCTTTGATTGTTATTCTATTATATGCTGGGTTAGTCGTATTGATCCTTGGCATCTGAATAGACATAGTTGTAATAGATCTAGTTTTTTTATGTTGTTTAACAGGATCAAGTGTTTACCAAACAGCTTATTTTATATTATATATGTATGCTTTCCTAAAGTGCCGTTTTTGGTTTAGGGTTACAATTAAGAAGTTGCTGAAATAAATATATTGATATTAAACCGAAGTATTTGACCAGACAAGGGTGGTGGAACTAATTAGAAAACTTTCTTTGTTTTTCGTCACATTGTATAAGATTTAAATGACTGACTCAGAAACCAATTCAGTGAGAAATGAGCAGCAGAGATAATCTTTAAGAAATTAACATTGGGAGATTTAATGTCGATACACGAACTTCGGATATGACACCAAAAACTTGCACATTGCAAAAGCTATTAGGGCTTCATTATGCTACGATTGTTTGGACATAACTGAAAGATTTTCTGCTCGAAGTAATACATCTAAGGCATAAAAAGAAAAAGCAAAACAAAGCCATACATGATAGTGAATAACCTAGCTATAGCGCTAGCCTTATTACAAGAGAAGTTCGTAAAGAAAAAAATAAAGGTATGAAGAAAAACTGTCCCAGAGATTTGTACTTCCAATTTAGTTTCTCGAAAAAGTAAAATTGTTCGAAAATCCGCAGTCGTTGGCAAATGGAACTCTTCTTAGTTGCTCTCAGGGTGTTTTTGTAATTTCTCACGTTCCTCATTGAAGGAAATGATCATTTTTGCAAGGTCCAGGGTAATTGCCTCAAAAGTTGGTCGGCCTCTTGGATTTTCCTCTACGCACTTCACTGCTAAATCATGCAGAACTAGTGCCTCTTTTGCAAGAATTAGGTTTATGTGGAACTTCTTCATGTCGATCATTCCATCTTTATAGCTAACTTCCAGCCGGTATATGTCTTGACGTAGCATTTCGCAGAGCAGGACACCAAAGGAATAGACATCATTTTTTATCGGTCTCCCCTTCAGAGATTCTGGCACATTGTACATAGAAATTGACTCGTAATCATCCTGGAAAATATTCCCGACTCCTGTATCTGTTACAACTGCAGTTCCGTTAAGATCTAGTGTAATACAATTTGGAGATAATCTTTGATGAGTAACATTGTTTAAATGTAAATAAGCCATTGCTGAAGCAATATTATTGGCAAGTGATGCTACTTCTAAGTAGGTGAAGGAGGACTTTTCCTTGAGTTTATTTGATAATTTAACTCCTTCTACACACTGGAAAACAAGTTGTTTATTAGATTTTGATTGTTTGCATCTTGTGCATGACGTAACGCCCAAAAATCGTATAAGATTCAGGTGATCTAGACGCTTTGTTATTTCTAATTCGTTTTCGAATATTTCAAAATCCTCCGAAATCAAAACTTTTATTATTACATTTTTGCTGTTATAAGATGCACTGTATGTATCGTAAAAATGTCCATTTTTAATTAGCTTCACATCTTTTAATTCTGTTTCATTAACATGGAAGGTATAACCTTCGATTTGACTCAGGAAATTACGGAAAGATGATTCAGAGGTAGGCGAAAAACATTCTTTCGCAATAGAAGCTAAAAACCTGTTTTCATCACTATCGTAGGAACTGTTTGCCTCCATAAACTTATCTACGTCAAACATGTCACTTTGGGTTACAGTTTCCCCGTTGGCTTTTCCTGTTATCAAATGAACCAAAAGTACCCCATAAGAATTTAGATCTGACTTTTCTGCTTGCAGTTTTTGGTGAGGTTCCACCATCATAGCACGTTTAAAATTTGCAACAACGGAAGTGCCATCGATTTTTATGAGAATATTTTCACTATTCAAAGTATTAAGGGTGATATTTTTCGAATGTATATAACTCATGGCCCTAGCTACATCTCTTGCAATGAGTATTTGGCTCAGACAGCCTAGAGGCTTGCTGAGTTTTTCTTTTAGGTTTCCACCCGGATAGTACTTGAAAACCATCTGTTCTCTTATAGATGGTGATGGCAAGTCTTTAATATAAGTGATCCCCAGTAACGTCACTATATTTTCACTTTGGGAATCCCTAAGCATATTAAATTGCTTATAAAATTCTTCACTGCTTGTAAAAGAAACATCGTTAAATACAACTACATCTGACTTTTCATAAATTCCTTTAAAAAAATTGCTTCCAGGTCTAAGTTCTACAAGCTTATCAAATCCTTTGGGATCAAGATATATTTTACAAAGTTCGGTTATTTCTGAAGCCAAAACTTTGAAGGAAGGTCTGTCATCAGCTCTTTCCGTTACACATCGTTTTACAATTTGAATAAGCATTTTGGCAAACTCATCGTTCGGCATGATCTGTAAAAAGTGTTCAATCTGTACTTGACCATTTTGTAGATACTTACCATGTAATTCCTCTAGTGTTTTTTGAAAAATCAACTCCAACAGCAACATTCCGTATGAATAAACATCTGACGATGAGTCATATAACTCACCTCTAAAAACTTCTGGGGCTGACCGAGGAAACCCGTCAATTTTGCCGTAGTCATGCTTATCCCCAAGGTCATCAACAGCTAATCGAAAGTCTGAAATCGCCACTGTGCCGTCGTTTTTTAGCACGATATTCTCAGCTATGAGACTTCGGTATATGATCTTTTTAGAATGAAGGTATTCCATGCCAAGGGCGATTTCTTTTGCAATAAGCATTCTTTCTCTGCACGTCATTGGATCCTGGACAGCCTGAGCGATTCGTTCCTTAAGTGTACCCTTTGGTGCATATTCGAAGACGATCTGTTGATATTTTGTTGACTCTATTGAGCGAACGGATGTAACACCATAGCAAGCTAACACATTGCTGTGTTTTAAGCCTTCCATCATAACAGCTTCATGTCTAAAAGCCTCTAATTTATAACCACAGAAATCCTTCAAAATGACTGTACGACCCTTGTACGTAGCTTTGTAAACATTAGCGTGTGCTCCATGACTAATAAGATTAAAATCATTAAATTGCTTGGGATCGATGTAACATTTATAACTCTCAAATGATTGTTTCTCCATGACGATAATACTTCTATTGTAAACCTGATTGGTAAAGGCACTGTGCATTGTGAGTTCTCTGCCACTAAATCTGGAACACAAATTTTAACTTATTCAAAGTCAGAAGATGAAGTAATATATTTTACTATTAATATTGACAGAATTTGTTCTGTATTGTTGCAAATAGTAATAATTATTTCCGGTAGTTTTTCTGAACGAGGTTTAAACTGTCATATAGTGGCAGCAAAGCGCAATTTGTATAAGCAGCAGAATCAAATGAATTAGTCTGAATAACTTTTTAACAAAAATGACTTTCTATTTTTCTTTTAAGTAGTGTTTCGAATCAAATAAGCTGAGACCAATAAGTTGGAATAGTTAGAAATAAGTTGGAAACACCATTGAGAGATGGTGTAGATATTCAGCAATTAAACAAAAATTCTTGATAGGAAGGACTTTTCACTAAAGGCTCTTCAAAAATGTGGAGGTTTCAAAGGAAGAATTTTAATCGATAACAAGGTTTGTATCTCAGATTACGGTGACTGTGCGTCCAGAACTCAAGAGTCATTTCCAGGTTAGGTGAAAAGTTGTCGTGGACTTCCATGTCCTAAGGAATAAAATTGTCTCTTATAGTCCGTTATTTGAGCGAGGTTTTTATTGCCGAAATATTTGATCTTGCAATAGTTAACAATGAACCTTCAAATTTTCTCAATTTAAGTGCTTTATCTCACTTCTTTCGAAAAAGCCTATTATTATTGAAATTTAGTCAATTTATTGCTAATTTTGGCATTTCCGTTTGAGGATAGAAAATTTGAAAATCTAAATGTTTTCCCCCAAAGCAAACGTCTCAGGGTAGTCTTTGTTCCTTGCTTCAGGAACTGTAAATCAGTCATAGCAGAAAAAATATGGCTTGATCTCACTGCCAATACCTATATTCTTATGGAACATAGCGTCTTGCTGAAGATAATCTCTGGCTGTAATCTCTTATAGAGAGTTTTCGGTCATGGAGATCCCAATAGTGTAGTTTGTGTTTCGATCTAGTACCATTTTGTAGAGTTTCAGGCTGTTTTTCAAAATTTCGGTAAATTTGTTTTTGCAATAAAGTTTTACAATTAAGGTTAATTGTAACACAGTAATAGTTACCATTATTGAATCAGCTTCAAATGGCAATTTTTCCTCACTTGACTACAATTTGTTCTTTACTAGGATACGATGGATGCCGCGACCATGATATCTTAAACGGGGCACGCTTAAAGAAAGCCATATTAAGAAGATTAGGGCACTTAAAGTTCAGCAGGCAATCCAGCTCGGATTAAAAAAAGTACAATCTTTTCGAAAAAGGCTAGAAGAGGTACTTAAAGAAAGAAATGCATTTCATGAGAGGGATCAAACTGTAAAGCTTTAAACGGAAAGGTGGGAGGGATGGGTGCGGAATTGTCTTGATCTTTGGCGACTCGTGTAGCAACAGCAGTTAGTTATATTATTGTTTTCCCCTCCTAGTCTTACTTTACACTTTAACTACAGAATCTGAAAAAAGATAGTGCATATATTACTACAAACGGACTTACGGTTTATACAAGTCTATTATTTTGATTTTCTCTGGAAATATTGAATAGAGAAATAAAGAAAACAGACAGTTATCCAAATGTCATTTAAGTCAATAAACATTATTGGTGGTTGTACGGGGGGGGGGGTCAAATGTTGAAAAAGGTACTTATATTCTGTAGTACGGCACCTAATCTTCATTAGGTTTCTGCATCACCTGCAATGACGTCATTTCTTTATTTTCTTTCATTCATAATTTTTTAAATTTCTATAGTCTATAATTTATGTAGTAGTTTTACATTTTTATTATAAACTGTACAGCAATGCCAATAATTCCAAAATATTTCAATGAGCCAGTGTTTGGGAAACATTCTCTAGTTGGAAAATATTTTCACTTAAAGATAATTCAGGAATGATAACAGACTGATATTAATAGTAAAAGTTTATTGCAAAAACAAATTTTATAGAGTTTTGGAAAGTAGTTTTAATATCTTCGGAAATAGCAGTGGATCAAATGAAAAGTGCACCGTTAGAATCATCATGGTCTAAAAGTAAACTGGAGGCGTTGAGCATCCCATCTTGAAAAATGAGGCTCACCGCTTTTTCGCATGCTCCTTTTTTCTGTGAAGGGTAGCAGGCTAATGCAAAGTCGTAGACAGATGTCTAATGGGTCATTAAAAGCTACTGCTTGCATGTAAATGCTCCCTTAGTTACCTGCTAAATTTAGATTTTCCGAACGGCATGAGCTCTGGGAGCTACTTCAACAACTCGGCTGTGATAATAAAAAGGGCGACATATGCCATTTCGGTCGAAAATGAGTAATGTATGTGTCGTGGGTAAACTAAGCACGAGGAATCGAATGGTGCAGTCAGAATCGTCATATCTCTTACCGTTACGAAGACAAAAAGATATATACGCTACCAAGTGGCATTTGTCTCTTTTTTATTAGGTCTTGTTGCAATTCAGAATGACATAAGAGGATTATCTTATGGAGCTAATAGCATGTGGACCTGAAATTTGTCTCCTTTTTCGTCAATGAAAAATAAGATATACGCCATAAAATGGAACAATTTTGAATTCGCACAGAATCCTAGAATTTAATTTATACCACTGAAAAGAGTATGAACAGTTGGTTTAGAATATGTTCCTTTTATCTACTTTAGCTCATCCTTCAGAGCAATCACAGCCGACACACTTTTTTCTGTTTTTTGGCTCTCCTGAAAAGTTAAAAACAAAATAGGCTATGCCCTTTTATAATTGCCACAACAATCGCAGCCAAACTGTAAACTATAAATAGTGGAAATTCCGGAAATAGCACCGAGAGTTCCCTGTGTGAACTCTCGGAATGGGTATGTCAATGGAATCGAATTGTAACAGCTTTAGATAATATGAAAGCAAGTCACTTTCCGGTAACTGGAGTCCTGAATCCTTAAGCATCTGCTGACGAAGAGATCATAGATTACATCTTGTAGGTTACTCTGCCCATTTCAACCAATACGTACAGATGTTGTCTTCAGACCATATTCATTCACACCCCTAAACTGCTTGCTGCTAATCTGGACAGAAGAACATTGTCAAGCAAAATATAATAATAACACTAGTGATCTAGATACAACATCTAATAACACTAGATACAACAGCAAAGTTCCGATTTCAGCCATTCTGTTTCAAGAAACAAGAGTTTGGAGTCAAATATTATCGAGTTGAAATTCTGGAATAACACATCGGTTTAATGCTATGAAAAAGCTTTTGATGTATGCCTTCCAGTTTCAAAGGCAATATTGCAAGTAAAAAAGTTTTGAAATTAAAACTTTGAACGAATTGAAACACTGTATCTTAGCCTATCCCTTAACTGGCAGGATGGGGTCTATCGAACTCCAGCACTTTTGTTTTTAATCATTCGGCGCACAAGGTAGTAGATCACATTCTGGACTCCATGGTGAAGCTCAGTGTATCGGGAAGTTTATGACGAGGCAACAATATGTCTCTGGATCTCTTCTTGATAAGGAGCTAGAGGGTAATGTGGATCAGTAGACCTTACCTTGAAGCTACTGTAACTTTGTCCATGGATGGATTGGGAATAATGTTTGAATAGTTTTGTAATAGGACTTGATTTTACAATTATGTTTGAAGGGCTTACGTTGATATTGTTGAATATAGAGGAGCTGGCTACCCTTCATTAACCTTACTGAGAAGTTGAGGTTCTTATGGTTTACCTAATTGCAATATTTACAGTATTGATGGGGCAGCAAAGGGTGGCAGAATCTACTTTTGCCTCTCCCTTGAGAAAAAACCTAGATCCGGCTCTATATGAAAGAACCTGGTATTACTACACAGCGTAACTTAACTATGACTAAACGTCAGAGCCGCTCCTAGGGGGGGGGGCACCGCGGCTCAGGAACTGCCTGCTTTGCTCAAATTTTTCACTTTGATTCGGCCTTTTTTTACTTGTAATTGAGTCAAGGGGGGGCTGTAGTTAATTTTGCCCCAGGTGCCACCAACCCTAGGAACGCTTCTGCTTAACCTAACTGAATATATATTAATATATATATATATATATATATATATATATATATATATATATATATATATATATATATATATATATATATATATATATATATATATATATATATATATATATATATATATATATATATATATAAAGTCTTTCTGAGTCTAAGGAAATTATCAGATTTAAACAATGTATTATCACTCATTTTTATGGCTCTCCTTTTTTAAATATTAGTTTCTTTGAAAAGGCTCATTAAAGAACAGTTGAGATGGCTCTTCGGTACATTTTCGTATTTTCAATGTGTTTTCTTTTTTACATGCACCATGGCAGTACCATCAGTGCGACGTAATTTTAATTATAAAGTTGTTTCAAATTGTATAAACATCATAGAAACGTATACTTTTTTATGTTACTTATTTACGTCACGTGACGTCGCATTTTCTTTATCTAAACGTCATAGCTGGACAATAATCATGACATCGTCTTTTCGAAATAAATATAACTTGTAATTCCCTATGCAATATCAATTAGTTGAAAAAAAGGGAAAGAACATGATTATCAAAAGTCTTGTCATTGGTGTCCTATACACGTGAGCTGGAATATCAATTTGGTGGGCTGTTAGAAAATATAGAAAATTGAAAACAGAGTCAAGAGAAGATGACAGGGTCGATGCTCCTTGAGTCTATGGCTGTTGATTTCAACTATAAAGAATGCAAGCGATCTTGTCAAGTTTTGTGTCAACCGTTTAGTGAGAAGTATTAGTCTCGTATGTTGGCCTCATTTGCCTCTCTGGCTGTTGGCTACGGAATCAACTACAAAGAATGCAAGTAATCCCTTTAAGTATACAAGGCCAGGGCTATGCCTCTTTAGGATCACCTTTTGCTTGCTACCCAAGTGGCTGATGGTGACTGAGCTCCTTTTTCATGGTTGCCCCTGGTGACTGTTTTTTCAAAGTGGAGAGGGAGAACAGGTGCGTTTTCTTGCATTGTGGTTATAGAATCGCACTTCGTCACTTGGACGCTTTGGATAGCCAACGAAAAGAGTGTTATTATTACAGGTGGCACAGTATAAGCCACAATGAGGATGAATCAATTTTTTTTTAACTAAAACACTTTGACTGAGAGCCATCGGCACAACAATAGACTACTATGAATTGGTAGTAGAAAATTGGTTTATTTGATGTTAAACTGTTGACTTCAGATGGCATGCTGGCTCTGCGAGGTAGCAGGGATCACGGTGACTAGTTTGAAAAAAATGACCCTGTCAGTTTATTAAACCTCCCCCCCCCCTCGGGGTCTCAGCTACGGCGAGACAACCCGCTTGACTTAAGTATAATATTCCGCAGAGGAAAAGAAACTAACAAGGATTCCCTTAGTAATGGCAAGCGATGAGAGAAAAGCCCAGCACCAAAGGTCAACTGAATTCTTCCTTGAGGCAATTTCGACTGGTGCAGTGTTTGGGAGAAGCGTAAGACTGTCTTTTTTCCAGTCTAAAGTCCTCATGAATGTGGCCCGATTGCCCAGAGAGGGTGTGAGGCCTGTAGGACGGAAAAGCGCTCGGCATTCAAAGGTCTCTCTAGTCATGTTGCCTGAAAAAGCAGCACTAATCAGGTGATAAATTCCGTCTAAGGCTAAATACCGATGTGAGGCTAATAGAAGACTAGTACCGCGAGGAAAAGTTGAAAAGAATTCTGAAGAGAGAGTTACACATTGCGTGAAATCCTCCAGAGGTTTAAAACGGAAGGACTTTCGAAGTTCCAGCCGTCTTCGGGATCATTGTTTCGGGTAGCGAGTGCTGATGGGATCGCTGAGGACAGCCTTAGTTGTCTTCTGGTCTTGTTTGTCATCTAAGATTCTCACGGTGTTTTTTCCCGGGTGGATTCGTAATCCGCACGTGGCTGGAACGGTGTCAAATGAAAATACCCAATGCTTTTGCTGCTTTGGCTTCAAGGCGCTGGATTCCCGGAAACCCTTGAGCCCAGCTTATGTTGCTGGGAGCCCCTTTTTTAGGTCCTCTGGGTAAGTGGAGAGTAGGTGAATTCCTTCCAACCCGTCTTGAAACATTGACCCAGGAGTCTAACTTGTGTGCGAGTCGAAGGTCGTTGAGAAGATCGATGGCGGATTGAAAGTTAAGGCGTTGCTGAAAATGTTGATCGGAGATCCGAAGCACCTAGAGCTAGGTTGGTGTCAAGCAAAAGGATCCCCTAATTCTATTGCTGTTTAACATGGTTGTAGATAAGTACCTTGCCAACGTGAACCGGGACGCCACCATTGCTGACGGTGCAGGGCTCACATATGGTGGTGTCAAGGTTGCTGGGATAAAAGAGGCACGATCGGGAGAATGGTCTATGTGCTTGGTTGTAGTAGACCTATTTAAGGCATTTGATTCGGGACAGCACGCTTGCGCGCACAGGGCCTTGAATCGTTTTGGTGCGAGTGACCACTTGGCTACAATCATTGGCGACCTATACTCAGACGTAGAAACATGCCTGAGTTTAGGAAGACAAGAATTGGGGCATGTTCAAATGAGGGATGGTGTCAAGCAAGGATATCTTCTAATTCCATAGCAGTTTAATTTGGTTGTATATGAGACCTTGTGGAATATTTGATTCTGTGCAGCACATTAGTGTGCAGAGGGCCTTGAATCGTTTTCGTGCGAGTGACCACCTGGCTACAATTATTGGCAGCCTATATTCAGACGTAGAGCCACGCTTGAGTATCCCTATAGGAAGAAAAGAATTGGGTCACACACAAATGAAGGTTGACGTAAAGTAAGGGATCCCCTAATTCCATTGCTGTTTAACATGGTTGTAGATGAGTACCTTGCCACCATGAACCCTGACGCCACCATTGCTGAAGGTACAGGGTTCACATATGGTGGTGTAAAGGTGGTGGAAAGGAGTCCTGTCATGGGGCTCAAGTATTAATTGATGGATTGACCACTTTTTGTTGGAATCAGCACCTACGAATCAACCCTAGTAGATGTCAATCTGTTTACCTAGAATGGCAGGGTAAAGCAAAGAGCCACAGGGTTCTGGGAGAGATATTGAGTATTCATGGGGTACAGAGCAGGAGGCTCTTGTTGAGGATTCCGCAGGTATACTTACACTTAGCGTGACTGGCTCCGGGGGGTGTCTCGGAATTCAGGCACGGTCGGATGGAAGCTGTATTACCAAAGAATCCACCGTATTCACATCCTCACTAGCTCGTCTAGCGAGAGCCCCCTTAAGGGGCAAAGAAGGTACGTCTGGCAAAACCACTAGTGGATCGTCAGTTTTATAGCGTATGTGTGGCTGATTTTATCACCCAGCGGATAGGGCGGTACGATAGATCCTTCTGCTATTTTGTCAAGAAGTTGCTACATCTTCCAAAATCTACTGCCCCCAAGCTACATATATGCGAGAAACAGGAACCGAGGTCTTGGCCTACCCTGTATCTTCGAGAAAATCATGCTGTTTCTGAGAGGTGAGTTGCACAGGCTTCGGACCTCAGCAGATGAGTGGAACTTTGCACTAGCACCCAGTTGGTGCAAATTGGAGAGCCTAGTTGATAAATTCAATATATAAAATTTGTGACAGGAATTCGCTGGAACATGGCAGGGGCACGGGGTGCTTTCCTTCAAAGCGAACCCAATCAGTCAATCATCAACTTCTGGCTTTCAGACAAGACTACATTTCTCAACAGACGAATCTATAATCATGCTATTCAGCTGAGGGCGCAATTATATCCCATTTAACGCACTCAGTTTAATACTGACCCCTCTACAAGCATGTGCAGGCACGGTTGTGATTCGCCCGAAACGATTCAACACGTGCTTCAATCATGCCCATTTATCCACGGAGTGCGATTCCTGCGTCATGATCGAATTGTCAACACTCTAATTGAACATACAAAAGGAACCAACCTAAGATATAAGTACGAAACCTATCTAACTTCTGGCACACAACGGCTCAAGCTGGATCTAGTAATAATTAAGGAAAGCATTGCCTACGTCGTGGACGCAACGGTATCTTACGGTCACCAAGAAATATATAAGAGAGCTGCCAAAGAAAAGATAAGAAAGTATGGTGTCTTCATCGCGGAAAATATCTCTGGGCCTGGTGAAATTAAATTGATTGTAGTCATCCTAATTGTTCTCGGGGCTCATGGTGGCTGAAGAATAGCTAACTCAAAATTCGACAAGATACTCAATTTACCTTGGACCTCCACCAATTTTTAACATCCTCCGAGTTATTTAGAGACAAATAGCTATGCTGAGGCTACATAGTAGTTTTAGAGCCAAAACTCCCGATACAGCAACAGTACTAATTCACTAACCCTTACCAGTAAGAGTAGAATGAATAGAAGCCTGAATTTGAATGAATTGCTATCTTTGGCAGATAATGTTGAATATATGAACAGGAATAGTGCGACCTTTGCGCAGCCCCTTTGAAAGACTGCTTTAGGGAGGCCGAGTACGCTAGGTCCGCACGGTTCAATTACAGTCACAGGTGGTCGCGGATCCCATTCGAAACCTCTGGAGGTTGGACGGACTTGCTCTGCTCTTGGGCATGCGCTGCTAAATCAAACAAGCCAGCTATAAGTTTGCTTCGCTCCCAGATAAGGACCCTTTTAGGCAGGGCTTGACCCGCTCGTAGATCAGGAAGCCGGCGGAACTCTCTTTTCATTATCTTAGGGTACGGGGTAGGCGTGGAATAGCCAATTCAGACCCGTCATCATGGAGGGACTGTATCTGGATGCACGGGTGCTGTGAAATTGTAGCTGGAACCTAGCTTTTGGGGAGTGGAGTGATCAGGGTAGGCCTCCAAAAAGGGAGGAAACGACCAATGATTTCTCACCTACCCGGAGGTTCTGTAAGAAACTTCTACATAAGTTTTTGTGATTTTCTCTGTCCTATCCTATTTTCTCTTCTTTATTAAACGTTAGTACGGCCCACTTACCTTAAGGACACCATAGACGGTTAATCATTTTGATCAAAAGCTTCCGTCAATCGATTGATTAAAACATGATTGACCGTCTAGGAACCGAGTGAGTCATTCAAACTTTCCACCAATCACCGGCAACACTTAACTCAAGCGTCAGAGGTTCCTAGACGCTCAATCATGCTTTAATCAATCGATTGACGGAAGGTTTTGATCAAAATGATTGACTGTCTAGGGTGTCCTTTATGGGACAAAGAGCAAGCTGTACAAAAAGTGTGGTTCTATCCCGCTTTCTAGGGCTATAAAGAAAGGTTAAGATGGCTAGGACACGTTTTGCGGATGAAAGTTGAGGATTGCCAATGATCATCCTTTTCGGCCAACCATCTATAGCCAAACGAAAACCACTTCGTCCCCAATTTGGCTAGGAAGAGGTCGTAAGGAAGGACTTGAGGGTAATAGAACTTCTCAGGAGGGTATGAAGAGGGAGGATTTATTTAAATTGGGATGGAGCAGGAGCGTACCAAACTGTGTTGACCTCAGGCAGCTTGGTGCTCTAGTGAGCTATTAGTAGTAGTAGCTCCTTTCCAGCAGTTGTTCAAGTTATAGTCATAAAGCAGAATCAATTGGCTACGCTTAAAAATCCACTTTCCTAAGAATTTTGTTTTTAACTTGTTTTTTTTTCAAAGAGGTTGCTTTCCAAGATTAAAATTCAATCTGACCGAAAAGACAAGAGCCATACTTTATAAAAATCAATGGGATAACAAAAAGGTGATTTTCTTTTTGTTATCCATTTCTTTTTGTTAAACCAGTTTCTCCGGCCTGGGTTGCGAGAAATGTCCAACCTATAAAACTTGTATGTTCAGAATTATCGTTCCTGTTATTAAAAACTAGAGTCACTGGACAAATTGATCAATATTTGGTGTGTTATGCCTGTTTTGCAATAACAGCCAAAACTAATAGCAAATCATAAGTGACATCTGCTGAAGTATAGAACCTATTATTTATTTTATCTTCAAAAAAAAAAAAAATCTCGACGTTAGTAAAAACAAGATTTACTTTTAGAAGCAGCTTGTTGCAGCACCAAGCTACCCCAGGCTAACACAGCTGCGCACATTCTCCCTCCCCCTCCCAAAAATTTAGCCCCTCCTTCCTTCAGTTCCAATTTTAGTCCCTCCAATAAAGTTCCAGTTTGGGGACATGCTTTTTGATTTGATTTGATATTTTTTCCATTATAGCCTTAGAAAAGAAGAAAATATCCGAATATTTTTTACCTCTTCACTATATCCACCATCTTTACCGACAATGTTACCAAATTAAGCAAAACTTTCCACTTGATCAATTTCTGCGTCACCTAATATCACCTTTTTATCATTATTTATTTCTATCCTAAGCGACATCATTTTATGAGCATTCATTTTGCTAACATCTAGGATTCTCAAGTGGTCTACATAAACCAACTCTAGAAAAGTTGGTTGCATGCTCTCGTATAGCCTTCGCTGTGTTATACAGCAGGGTCTCATCAAAATAATCCGTATAAACAGAGACAAGACACAACCCTGCCTAACTCCTAATTCCACACTGACTTCTGCGGTTGATTATACTTAACTAAAACCAAACCATAATAATCATGATTGCCCCCTTGGGGGTAACCCAGCAAAGAGCGAACTCTACCACATTGTAACCGATAATTTTAAAACATATTTTAAAAAAAGCTGTCAAGTAAGGAATGTAACTATTATTTCGAATGATTTTAGTGATAAAAGTTTACTGTGAAAACATATTTATATAAATTTGAAAAAATAGCCCGAAACCCCACACAATGTTGCTGAAGTGAAAACTGCATTATTGGAATCACAATAGCAGAAAACATCTTTTAGAGAATTTACAGTTCCCCATCTTCACTAACATGGAAAATTTCTTTTTCGCATGGGAAGCAGTAAAAAGGAAAAAATCTCCTTTTTTATTCTCAATTTTTTTTCTGTCATCAATAGCGGGGCACTGAAACATTATAAAGGGATGTTTAAGAGCTCATCTGGAATAAATTACTACACCTAGGGTCTTTTTTAAGCATTAAAAGCCTATTATTAAACTAAAATGTAATCTTGTCAAAAACTGCAGCTTCATATACAAATATGATACAAGACAAATGACGTCATACATGGAAGCTATTATAAAAAAGTGACTTGGGCAAAAATAATGACATGGTCCGGTCTTTACTGGGACTTTTCCAAGAAAAAGCCAGGGACTTTTCTTGTGTGTAATATATATTTAAATAAAAAAAAATTCTTTCAAGTGAAAACGACTACGAAAAGCGAAAGATAGTTTTATAGATCCGACGGGAAGGCGTCATAACATCGAACCGTCAGGAGCACGAACGTCAGGAGCAGTACAAAATCCGTCATAACGTCGAAAATTTTAAAATTCTAGTTTTTTGGGGTTTAGGGGGGGAAAGGTACCGAAGTTAAGTTACGTATTTAATATATGCTATGCTTTACCTCCCACGCCCCCCTGATGTAAAAATATACAGCCAAAATATGTTTCTAAACTATTATATACTTATTACTTTTATGTAATTATAAAAAAAAAATTTAGATGTTATGACGATTCGATATTATGACGTTTCGTGCTTGTGACAGTTCGCCGAAATGGTAGCACCCCGATCCGACTAGGTTCGACAAGATAATATTGCAAGTTGTAAGATTTTTTATGAAATTTGCCATTTAAAAGGTTTCGGGGGGTTAGCAGCTTCAGTTTTAATGTATACATTTTTTGCAATAAAGGCGGTAATAACAGTATTTTATCAATTTTCTAAAGATAGAAGTATTTCGTACCAAAATGTTATTTTCGGTAAACTGCAAGAAACCAGTTGAACGTTACGATTGGTGATCAGCTTATTCACTTTCAGAATAATTCTTGATCGTATAAAAGTTTAATCGTTGCTTTTACTAGTATTTAACAAAACTTTTTTGTTTAAATTGAGTCAGAATTGGTATATATTTGTAACTTATTTTAAATAGCTTACTTTCTCAACTTGATTTACTTTAAGACACAGTCCCCCTTATTTTATTTATAAATCTGACCGGTCATTAAGTTTCTTCTTTTCATTTTACCACTTTTCCTTTCTAATGACACAGGCTGTAAAAGTTATAAAGAAAGATTTAAATTCACTGAAAGTTTATTCGACACATATGAAATATAATGTACATGTTATAACTCAAGGATTTTGAGAATTCCCAGGAGCGAAGGAGGAAAACAAAGCACAAACTAAAGCAACTTTCAAGAGCAAATATTTAACAAAAAAGTCTAAAAACTAACTAACAACACATAATTATAACCTAAAGTTGAACTAAACCACACAAAACAAAAAAAAAACAAGCGTTAACCGACCAACAAAATTTTGCTTTCGATGGCACACTGAACCTGCTGATCTGTCATAGAATCTAATTTTTTAAAATTCAACAGAGCATATTATGACAAATTTAACTACTAAAATATACACAAATTAATAAATCAGTAATAATAAGAAATTTCATAAAGCAATTTCAACGTTCGTATTAATTAATTCGTCAATAATACATAAATAAATACAATTTGAGAAATTCTAGTGTTTTTTAGTGTTTTGGGTCCCAAGCATTCAGAAATTAACCATGCCCATAAACTAATCCATCCATTTTGTATATTTTAGGCTATAAGAAAAAAAATATCCAACATTTCCTTTACTTTTCTAACTCTTTATCTACATTTTTTTCTTATCCAAAGCATTCAAAATTCAGGAGGCACATGAAAAATTTAACACAGGAAATGAATCTGCGGCTACTAATGGTCCAAAATGCGTAGATTACCAGACACAATTTTGTTCTCTAGTAGAGCACAAGATGGGATATCAATTCTTTCACCGTGATTGGCAATAATAATCACTGTTCCCTGAAATAGAGATCCACTTTAAATTTGGTTTCAACAAGTTGACTAATGCAAAAATGAATCACAACGTACTAGGCATGATCTTAGCCTTAATGAAAAAAAAAGTTTAGGTCCACAAAGCAGTTCATCGTTCTGTCAGTTTTATCCTAATTTAAAGCCATCAACCTTGAATGCTAACGTTCTCTCTTGTTTCCGTGTGTGGAAAGAATGGAGTAGCCCAGCAGCCAAATCGATATACCATATAGAAGAAATAACGCTTTTACAATATCAATTGGTGATTTTGGTTATAAAGCACATCTGGTGAGTAAGATATTCATTAATGTCTGTGTTTTTAAATGCATGGGAGAAGAATTTGAACTGATCTGAAAATTTGAACTGAATTTCAAAAACTGAACTCAGAAGTTGAAATGAAAAGTTGAATTTGAACTGAAAGTCTGATCAGCTCAACCGATCTGGGGTGATTTGACTAGCAGTAATTGCAGTTCAGATCTGACTCCATTTGCACGTAGCTTCATTAATTTTGCGAGGATCCCAACTGTCCAATTACATCTTAGCCAATGAAAAAAAAAGACAGCGTAAGAAACAACGCTGCAAAAATTAACAAGCAAAACTAATGGCAATAGTAAACACATATCTGTATTTATTTTTCTAATGATTATGCCTGGATAGATATATACGTAATTATAAACAAGAGAATAAAATATATTTGTAAGCTTTTCTTTGGCAAAGAAGCATTATATCTCATTTTTTGATCACGGAAACATTTATATCGAAGAGGCCATTAAAATTATTCTCAATACATCTTGAACACTTAGGAAACCTCTCTTGTGTACACAATTAATCATTAACAAGTCTAAAACCCAAAACTGATTCAGTTTCTCTGACTCTCCTGTAAAGTTATTTTTTAACTAATTGAAAAGCACCACTCCTTTTATCATTTATTATACAGTAAATTAATCAAGTTACCGTTTTTTATTCAATACAAAATTTATTACAGACAAATATTGTTGTGTTATCCCATTCGAAATGTCAATATGCTGTTTACTCAACTTACCTTCAGTGAAACATTGCGGCCAAATGTAACATCACCAGATACAGTCAAGTGATCTAACTCAAGAACATCGGGGATTGTCTCAAACCGACGCAGGAATTCGGCCACCTAGAAATTATTATAAGAGTAAGAATATTTTACAAAACTAAGCATATTTACCTTCTATAGTCGTAAAAACAATGTATAATAATAATAATAATAATATAAGTGTTTTTAAAAGCCAGCGGCCATATACATAAAACACTGAACAAAAACAAAAGAAACCACGAAATAACACTCAACAAATTTAAGTTGCTGCTTTCCGTACTTCCAATCCTCTCTCTAAAAAGCAACCTAGAGCAATAATTAGGTCACGCGAGATAGTCCTCAAATTACCAGGAAGCAGCGGTACCTCCCCTCGAAAAAAGTTATGCCTCAAAATCCCCAAACTTTGGCGTCTGCTCAAAAAATCGTCCAGCCCATCACCCATTTCCCCACAGAGGGGGCAAGTACACCCGCCTCCTGAGCCGTCATCATCACATGACTCCCAATATCTTTTACGAAGTGGTATACAATTTGCTCGTGCCTCCAACCAACAGTTAAGCGCTCTCCACGGTAGGTTCCGACTCAAGTATAACTTCTCTCCAAACACTACTTTAATCTGCCTATAAAAACGAAGGTTACTGGATTTCTATATATAAAAATCTAGGTTACTGGATTTTTATACATAAATATTCTAGTTTCAAATATTAATCGCCTTAGTCTTAAGTCTAACCTATCTATTGTGAAATGACCGTCGTCAAGCTCAATTCAACAAACTCGTTTTAAACTGACAATTAAAATTAGCTTACAAGAGGTTAAGAACTTTTTAGAATTTATATTAAAATGCAAATTCTAATACAATTAGAGGCAAGTCAAAGAGCCAATAGGTTCTCATAAATTTTTGAAAATAAAATTATAGTTTTGATCTGATTTCTTAAAAGGAACTAAGATAATCGATAAATTCAGCTACACTCCCCCCCCCCCCATCAAAATAAAAGCTTTAAAAGATAGATACAGAAAGCCATTCAATTTTCCGACAGAATATTAACAAAGAGAATGTCATTAACTTTATTCGGAAAACTCGACTAGGGATAGGTTCTGTCCTTAGGCTTTCAGTCTTCAGCAATCCCTTCAAGTTTGGTTGTGGACAGTAAACATCTCGAGGTTGAACTGAATGTTCAAAAAGAATTGACATTGTATTTTGCAAATATTGGTAAAAGGACCGCTTCTGCTGCTATTTCTTCTTCATCGTGATCCGATTTCAAGTCTTACCTTTGGCCACCTTGTGTCAAGTCAATGATTTTGGAGTCAGCTTCTGATACAAAAAGTACTGGAATTGTTATTGGATTGAAGCATTCCTTGTCATCTGATTTCTAAAGTAATCAAGGTCGTACTTTCTTCCATTATTGCTCCTTAACAAACCTTAATAAGCTCTTATTTAATCACGTTATATTCCTGAATGTTCTCAACCGTGCTCAAATTATCAAAACCACTGGTGATTCTTTTTTTAATGGAATTTACAGGTCCCCATTAAACTACATACATTCCAACAATCGGTAAAATCCGTTCAATCGTAGCTAATATATTTATGAAGACTCAGAACTTTCAGTTTTTAAAGGTGTTATGCAGCGGTTCTTCAATTGTAGAAATCGTCGGAATGCCGAGCTCTTTAATTAAAATCGTGTTATAGTACCTTGGATAACTAACAAATTTTCAGTTTTCGGCAAAACTGGTCAAAACCTTCAAACACAGCATTTAGCTTTCCCTATAGATAATGCACGATATGGTACCGCAGCCAAATCGCATAGGAAAGTTAGAATATGATTTCAATCCTCACAGCTAATATAGAGAAGGAAGTTCAATTTTTCGATTTGATTACTAATTTTTCACAATTTAACCTGACAAGATTTGTCATTGGTCACATCTTACTTTATTAAATTGGTAAATATCGGTAGCTCTCAGCCAATTATAATCTGAAAACTATCCCTTGATTTATACAAGTAACTGAAGCAAGTATTTATCCAAGATACTTTTATAATCAAAGCCAGTAGGGCTTTTGAATTCTCAAAAAAGAATACGTTTTTTTCTAAAGCCTAAAAGCAAGCGAGTACTTCTAATTATAGATTGTATAAAATTAGTGGCAAATGAAACTCAGAGAGGAAAGAAACAAACAAAATAAAAAATAAATCAAAAAGGATGAAAAAACGTGGATTTTGTCAGCCAATGTTTAACTATGAAGAAGACAAAATATAAGAAAGTATTTTGACAAGGACCTCCACTGAATTGTCCTCAGTGCTAAACAAAAAAAAAGAAGACAAAGAAAAAAAACGAAAGTATAACCTTTCGAAGTTTACCCTACAAAGATAGAACAGACACTTTGTTTAGCACTGAGGACGACTTGGCGGAGGTCCTTGTCGAAATATTTGCTTATATTTTGTCTTCTTCATGGTTTACCACTGGCTGATAAAATCCTCGTTTTTTCACCCTTTTTTATGTTATTTTTCATGCTGTTAGTTTCTTTCCTCTCTGAGTTTCATTTGTCATGTATAGCCAGTGTGGTCTAAGAATGTATTTACAATAAGTGGGTTTCAGTAAAAGGCAAAGAATTACATCAGTGGTCTGGGATGTGTACTCTGCTTTGTATGACTAGGGGATGAACTTGAAACTTTTAGGAAGTATATTTTTGGGAGGTAGGGTAAGGGGAATGCAACCTTGTGTTTGGGAGAACTGGCCACACAAGTTTTTCCAGTCATCAAAACGGAGTACAACAAAATGTTTTGTTTTTTTTAATGGCTGTTGTCCGACAAGCTCTTTGGCTATTTACTTAACTGAGTAGGTTTTTTAAAATTGGTCACAGTACTTGTTTAACTGAAACGTATCCCCAGACACCCAAAAAAGGTATCCCCAGCCTGGCAAACAAAGCTGACGAGATATGCTTGGTATATAAAGGGCTAAAAATGAGAATTGCGCAGCCACTGATGAAAGCTACGAAAAGGGAAACAAACAGAAATTAAATGGCATGCTCTGCAATATGCTCAATTAAAGCATTAAACAAGTTTCTTCGTAATAGAACATAACAGACTTAAGTCGTCAGCTATTTGTGTTCCAACAAAACATATAGCAGCTCACTGAAAAACCTGCCTTCTTTGATTGATGAGCTTATATTGTAAAAAAAGGATACCTTTGCGAAGTGATTATCTCCAAGCTTAACGAGCGGGGTTGACGGGAAACTTCTAAGAGGGTTCATTGTGAGACTACCATTTTTGAAATGATACAGATTGCTCTTCACCAGCAAAAGATCTTGTGTCTTCTTTACAGGCAAGAAACGGGAACGAGGGACATTTAAACCTAAAAAGCACAATTTTACTGAAAATCACAAATGAAAGATAAAAACGTCCAAAATATTCCACTTTTTGCATCGAAATATTGTTGAAAACATACTGAAACAAGGAGAGAGCAGGGACATTTCCACCAAATAACATGCTTCATTTTAAAACATGTCGAGGTTCCGCCGTCTAAATGTGCGGTTGAGGGCATCTATGATCTTTATTATTTCTTACCACAACATTTGTAGCACTAATAGGTATCATTAGATCTAATTTATTCAGAAAAATGTGTATCCCTTTAAATGTGTAAGGTCTGATGTACAGAGAGTGAGATTTACTAGCTTCAAGTAGATTCGTAAAATAATTAAGCGTACAAAAACCTATATGGTCGGCATTTCTTTCCAAACTGTGTTTTTTTTAATATGCTTAATAAGCAAGAACGCTAAGGCAAATCAAACTAATTTGTTTGCACTAGACAGCACTAGATTTTGTTCTTTAATCATGTATACGCGTCGTTTCCATTTCATGGTTTGTTCATTTTGATTATTCTATCCAAAATCAAAGTTTCATGAGACGTAAGTCATTCCGGTCTTAGGTGATTTGTTTTAGTAAGGCCGTACAAACACTGGGCCTTAAAATACCGATTGATAGCTCCTGAGTAACGGCTTTAATACCTCCTTTTCAAACTTTTATGCTTAAATCTCCAGCTTCATAGTGAACTTTTATCCAAAATAGCAACTTTGAATGAGAATAGCTTAAACATTTTTTTTTCAAATGTGTTATAATCAAACAAGCGTATTGGTACAATTTACAGAATTGCTATCAAATTTGTCAAAAATATAGATGTCTAAAATAACAAAACTTTTAAAAATTAGAAAACTTTTTACAATCCTTTGTAGACTTCAAGGTTTAGTATTCAGTATCAAGATTTGTATATCAGTGTTATTTTATTCGCACAATGTAGCCTGAATTTTTCTATGTTTGAACTGGTTATACCACAAATATCCCGGGTCCACTTAAGAGTTTTGCAGCGCTATTGATATTAATTTTGCTCTTTTTGTCCAAACCTTAAACTTTTTACCTTACCATGAAAAAACTACAGTCAAAAAGTATACGAGAGAAAAAAAAGGTAATAATATTAAGGGAATTATTGGCCGGATGGCGACGAAACCAAAACCATATAAGGCACAGCTAAACCCTTTTGGTAGTTAATGTGACCTGTGATCTCTTTTTTTAACTTTTTTATATGTGGTTTAATTGGCCAGATTCAGCATCTACCAAGTAAAATTAATAAAATTGATAAAATGAATTTAATTTGTTGGTTTGTTCTTCTGCACTCGCATTGATTATATTTTTTCATTTCGCGCTGAGAAAGAGGGGCGTTTGTCCCCTCGAAATATTCTCTTTGTTGTGTTTTTCAGTATTTTCATTTGGCCTTTAAAAACCCCATTTTTGCTAGTTTTATTTAGACGATAAGGAAACTCGAGGGAGTGGGGGTCATATTGTAGATTCAGGAAACTGATATGAGGGCATTTTATTTTTCAAATTTTTATTTTTAATTTTGCCATAATTATGTTTTGTCTACAGCTGTTATTTTTCGATTAATATTTCAAACACAACTGACATATAGATATATATTCATACACTGGATAATAACCTGAACCAATAAATATATACTGAATACAAAACAGAGCATCAATAGTCTATCAAACAGTTCGTGGTAACGAACTGTAAGTAAGGAGTGACACGGCTCAAGGTAGTAACCAAAACTCTAAAAAACGGAATATTGATACCAATAGATACATCAAAAGAATGAGATTTTTATGCTGATTTCAAATATATAAGTTTCATGAAGTTTAGCCTTAATCATCCAAACTTACGCGCCTGACTAAATTCGCCTTATTTTCGAAAAAAGGAGGAAACAACCCGTAAAAGTCATAGAACTTTAATGAAAATCACACTACCAGATTCAGCGTATCCAATAACCCTACTTTAAAGGTTTCAAGCTCCTATCTGCAAAAATGTGGAATTTTGTATTTTTTGCCAGAAGAAATATGAACAAGTTTTTTTAACTGAAAATAAAAAAAACAAGTTTTTTTAACTGAAAGTAAGGAGCGACATTAAAACTTAAAACCGAACAGAAATTATTCCGTATATGAAAGGGGTTGTCCCCTTCTCAACGCCTCGCTCTTTACGCTAAAGTTTGACTCTGTGTCACAACTTTATTTTTTAAAACAATAAAAAACTTTAGAGCAAAGAGCGAGGCGTTGAGGAGAGGACAACCCCTTTCATATACGGAGTAATTTCTGTTCGTTTTAAGTTTTAATGTCGCTCCTTACTTTCAGTTAAAAAAAACTTGTTTTTTTTTATTTAATTTTCATCATGGCTGCATCTAATGAAGAGCAATCCATGCCCAGCGGAGCTGAAATTTAAAAAAGGGGTAATTAAAGAACCGGCCACGTGACAATTATTTCCCGTTTAACACTACTTGGATCCAGTATTTTACGTCCAGATTCCAAGGCCGTATCCAGGGGGGGGGGTTACCCGGTTTGAACCCCCCCCCCCGATATTTTTGACCGAGTCGAAAATAAGTCGAAAATTAGTACCCCCCCCCCCCGAAAAAAATCCTGGATCCGCCCTTGCCAGATTCAAAGGACCAGTAATTTGACGTTACCATGTTTCTTCCATGAATGTTGTCTGTCAAAAACAAGCCTATTCCAAGCATAGCATCTTTACACAAAAAAAATCAAGAGAATTAAATATAACTTATGGAATGGCCATAGATCGTTTACGAAATAATCATAATAAGGATTTATTTACCTACCATATACAGAAGATTATAGTGGAGCAAGGAAAAAGAAAAGGGAAAACACTAAGCACACAAATAAAAAGAACAGGCGAGTGCAAAAATTTTCTGCTAAGAGTGAATAAAATTCTTTCATATTTATTAACAAAGAATCACGCAATTACGGCGGGAAATTTTAAAATAGCTTAAACTCCTGTTGAGTCTGAACTATTCCGGGGTTCATTGTTCTTTTTTTTCTTTTGATGCACCAAATATTTGGCGGAAAAAACGTTCAGGATGGAAATATTCCTAAACCTCTAGAAGAACAAACTTGGTTAAACAGTCATCTAAAAATGAATTAAATTGTGATGGCAAAAAGCTTTCAAGTATTTTTGGCATTCATCCTTGTTTTGAAACATTATCTCTGTGAATCTATAAATCTTTGATGATACGAAAGAGTTTATAGCCGCCTCCCACGTACAAGCCATTTCTGGGCTGAACCCTTAAAATACAAAAATAAACTACATTAAAATCTGGGAATTAGCTTCTGAAAGCAGATTGGCTTCTGAAAGACACAATTAGAAGTAGTATCATAGCTGGAACCTAGTAAAGGACGAACCTCAGCCAATAGTAACCCAAAATTACTTATTATGAAACCAAATCGGATCAAAATAAAAAGTACACCAGTGGAATCGCCATGGCCAAAAACCTTGTACATACAATTATAGTGCCCTGGCTTGAACAATCACTTTTGTAGGATGGGAAGCACTTATGTGTCCTCTTTTTCTCTGCTGCTAGCGGGGCACTGGAACATCATAGTTTTTCTTAGAACTCATTTTAAAGAAAATTTCTACATCCACTCGCTTTTCTAATTAACAAAACACAATATTTAAATAAGCATTCAGTAGAATACACTAGAATACAATAAGTAGTAAATGTATTATAAGTATAAAATAGAGTAAAAGCAGGAAATAAGCTTTACGCAAATTTTTTTACGCACAAATACTTTGCTTGTTATGCGCACAGTATGTTTTTGCGCAATGTTAAAATAGGAAAGGGAAACTTACCAATGCCATTGTCAAACGATTTCATAGCAGCACCAACAGCTGTCTCTAGCTGTAAAACATTAACACCATTTTTAAGTGTTTTTGGGTTAACGATCACTTCCATATCCAGGGTGTTTTCATCGATAGCTCGTTTAATGGCATCCAGGCGAATCCACAGGTTATTCGTGTTGAATATCTTGAATGTTTTAATTGATTTAAATTCATCAACATGCTGCTTTGGCACCTGAGCAATCTCAAGCAAACGGAGCTTCCCTTCATACTGAATGAGTGTGCCACCCTGTTCAAATAAATATCCACATATCAAATTAATAGAACCATTAAGGAACTAAAAACACCTTGAACAAAAATCCAAAGTAGCACGCACACTTCAAGGTCAATGTAGTAGACACAAGGTAGTCGTCGAGAAACAGTCAAACTGACGAATAAAATATTTCACAAAGGAAATACAATACATTTGTGTTGCCAAAGTGAAATTTTCTAGGTGTGAAAGCTTATAGACATTTTCTCTAGTTAATCTAAGCTAGTATTTAGCTTTGTAGTAGGTTTGGCAGGAAGGAAGAATGAGACAGTGAAAGATGAATCACAGCTATTTAGTCCAAAGTCCATAGTGATTTTGTGTGGTTTATTTCCAAGATAGTCTGGTGAAGATGAATCATATCATTTTCATACGAGCAATGGAAGAACCAAAAAATATTTTATAGCTCTTTTTAGATGTTTTCAATTGTAAATGTCTGATCTTTGGTGAGACATGGGTTCAGTAATTCCGGTTGACGATAGTTAAATTCAGATAATTTATCTGACAAAGTCCTCATATATAATTATATTTAATCTTAAATAAATGAAATTAATTTCCGTGATGCATAACTTGAAGAAAAAACACCAAAATTGGCAAATTATGGAGAATACAAGAAATTTCAAAGGAGTTGTAGAAACTTCAGTTACAATTGACACAAGTTTAGATTCCAATGTACTAAACACAGTGGCCGGGGTTTTTTGGTATTCGTTCATATACTTGAATAAAATATTTTGTGTAGATATACAAAGCAAAGCACCTTGACTATAGAACCTAAAAGAGTCGATTTTTTAGTCAAAGCAGCTTCTGAAAGGCTCATATATTACTTATCTTCATTCTGTCTTATTTACCAGAAAAAACTTGAAGATAGAGCTCTCAAAGAAGCTTTTCCTAATTACGGGCCCATCTAGACGTAAATTGAACATACCCCCGCAATTCAATTAAAAAGGTATGCCAGTGAATTACAGTGACACCCAAAGGAGCTAAATATCAGTTTTACGGGAAATTTATTTTTCAAGGGTACATGGACAGCAAGTCCAGCGATGATGATTTCAAGGATGAAACTTTTCGGATCTTAGAATACCGGAAATATAAAAACAAAAGCGAATCTAAATAAACCATTTAAATACTGAATTCTGCATAAAGAAAATTCTCGTAGAAATACCGTAGATATTGTTAGCAACGAATAAAAAAAACATACCTTAACATCTGCCCTGGTTTTGTCAGTGACATCCATAAGAAACTCGACGGGGGATCCATTTCGATGGTTCATCAGCATGTTCAGAATGTTGGATATAAAATCCACGGTTGACCTCCAAGGTTGTCAGTGTTGGATATAAAACAATATTCATATCCTTTACTCAGGAGATTTTCAAGCAATCGTGACTTAGCTAATGAGGCATAAAATTCCCCGTGACCAGGTGGGTACCAACTATAAATAAATGATTTGATATAAAGCAACCAATTATATAAACGATATTTTATTTAAGGAGAATCTTCAAACTTCAACCAGCCCAAATTTTGAAAGAGATCTGGCAGAATCTAGTAACGTCACTGCTTGGACACACGATGTCGAAGCAAAACCGAGTTTTGACAATTTAAGATGATCATTTAAAGGTTCTTCAAATGATAAACTCGATTCTGGCATCCACAGGTAATTAGCTGAAACAAGGGTATCTTTGGACAGACAGACAGATATTAATTGAATCAGTAAAAGCCGAATTGGATGGACGTGTAGATGTTCTGAATAAGAATAAAGAAATTCAACAGATCTAGCCAAAATAAATACTGAGACATTTCGAAAATTTAAGTAGCTATTATTTGCAAACAGAAAATACGTAAAAGATGGAATGTTATGGTGCATCTTATCCAGGGCGTAATTTTCTATGGGGCAGGGTGGCAACTGACCCATCCAGACCCTAGTTTACCCCCCTTCCCCATATAACCCAGTTTGTCCCCCCCCCCCTACTGAACTTTAGTTTCTCGAAAATCATGCCAGCACTAAGATAAGCCTGCATAATTCAAGTATCCAGGGAAACGGGTCAGTTTTCTTTAGTATAGGTTTGACTTTATCATATGGCTTTTATCATATGGCTAATTTTTTATCTTTCACTGTCATTTTCACTTGATTTGGGAAAATTGGCTACAACTTTGCTCCCCACTCTCAGTTTTTGACGAAACTGATTTTATCTTTTGAACATAATTTCCCTCAAAAGTTTTAGCTATGACATCTGGATAGCTGACTTACCTGATTTTATTTTTTGCCTACTCGTCAAAAAAATTCTGGGTTCCCTCTCAACTCAGAAGGGTGAGGGGTGAAGGGGTTCAAACTTAAGAAAAACTATTTGACGATACCTTTTTTTAACAGAGAAACTTAATTTTTTCACAATACTTTCATATACAACTGTTAACGAAAAATCATGCCCCAATGAGAAATAATTGAGCCAAAGAGAGAATTTTGTTAAAGGAAAAAAAAACTACAACTGCTACAGTTTTTAATCAGCGAGAAGGCACTTTAGGCAGATTCACTAGCGAACACTCCCCATCCATCCGACTCGGTTTGGAGATTCAAATTTCATCTTTTACTCCATCCTGAAGGGCTGGACACACGTTCCTGACTCCAGGAACTGATTTCCAAATTAGCGCTGACTTTAAACGAACTCTGCGTCGATTTGAGACTGAAAAATTTTCAACAGAGTTTCAACATCAGTTCTGATTTTGAACATGATCATCACCAAAAAAAGGGATACAAATAAATAGTCAGCCAGAGGTATCTGTGGTGAAAGACCCGACAACTGAGCTTGAGAATTAAACTGAGAACTAAGCTAAGATGAGTCAAGTAACTATTAATAGACTCCAGTTGACTAATTGTGCCCATGATTTTTTGTTTTGAAAATTTGCGCAATAAATTTTTCTTTCAACCAAATTTTTCTTACTGCTTTCGTTTGTCCACTGATGCTGAAATCAGTTCCCGAAATCAGCTACGTGTGCCTAGCCCTTGATAGAGCATTCAGCCTCAGAACAGCTTAAAAGATAGATCACTTTACAGTATAACCGTGAAACAACGCCATCTCCATTTTAATGAGCATTTGCGCTCCCGTAGGAATTTTCCTCATGTAAAAGAGGAAGTATAATGCAAATAAAAGTAAAAACAATCCAAGAAAAGATTTTCAATTGTAAAATCTTTAAGTTTCTTCACAACTTTCTAATCTTTAAACATGGCAAATTTCATCAGCTTTTAAGGCATTTCTACTATCTTTGTGTTTTTGCAATATTTGATTTTAACAAGCAAAAATATTACATAAATTAAGTAAAATAATAAACAGTTATACAGTAGAATAGTAAAAGGCCTATTAAGTAATACACATTAAATCAGCATTATTTAAAGTAATATCCCATAAAGTAAATAAAAAATAAAAATTCTTTACGCTTCTTGGTCATCTTCAATTAAGCAATTCCTGGCAATAGGTGCTTGAGATTCTCTATGAATCCTTGGATAGCCAGACTGGTTGAAGGTCTCAATTCGTATATCCAAATTTGTATATTTCCGAATAACCTTAATTGTGTCTTCATCCGTGTTGAATGAATTCATAAGCACTAGCGGAACATTGGCATTGTATGTCTTGTTTAAATACTGGAAAACAAATAACATTATGTTAAACCTTGAAACTAGTGATTAAGTAAAAAGTATATCATTTGTAAAATATCGTAAATGAAAAATATGGTTCGTTTTCAAACAATGAGTGAAATAGATAAAATGAAAACCCATGAAGCAGCAAATAAACAAAAAGAAAATATACACAATACAAACAATTGATTGTACGAGCGTAAAATAACAAATAAGGATTAGATTACATGTAATACAACGTTGATAAGATAGATATGGGGGGGGAGACAGGAAAGAAAGGAACAGCAAGATTTTGAAAAGCGCTGTAAATTACAGCACATTAGTATACTCCGTAACAAACATTACAGAGTTTTTGAGATATGTGATAAGATGGATGTATATGATGGCAGATTCAGACAGCGATCGGAATCAGTCATAGATTTTCCGTTGGGTTGTATTAATCGTTTGTGAGTCCTTGTTAGTGTATTTTTTTTGTGTATGTTTGTGATGATAAGTGTTTTTATTATGTATGTTTATTTTTCCATACTCCTCTAAGTGCATTTTGTTTGTAAATAAATCTTTATTTTTAGCCATCTTTTTTTAATCATTCGGCTCCTAAATATAAACTTAAGGAGTTAAAAAATTGTATATTCAGTTTGTACCCAGTGATAGAAAAAAAAAACAAGAAACAATAGTAAAGAAAAAGATAAGTAGAAATTGTTGATTTCCCAAATTTAAGTATAAGAAAATAAGACATCGTTCAGGGGTTGTTAATACTTAACAAAGAAAAGTATTATTCTTTACGATATGAATGTGTATACAGAATATTTACTGTTAAAGATTTAATTAGTCTTGTATCAGCGTCTAAATAGCGTTTAAAACATCGGGCGATAAACTAACTGTGTACAGTAGTCACCCGTATATGATTGAAGAGTTGGAAACGAAAATTGACAGAACGATAGCAGAAACTACACTAAATAAATTGGCAAAAGTATTTGAAAACATATTGAGACATGCATCGAAATTCATGGTGAACACTTCCAGTACCCCCTGTGGACTATTTAATGTTCACTATGCTATTATGTATAATTCTGTATTTACATACTATTCTCAAATTAAACCATAGTACACTAATAATTGACTTTTCTGTAAGTATCTGTACTTCCGTTTTCTCACCGGGCCTCTTTTTATCTTGGCCAATCTATAGATCCTTTTCTTGCAACTGTATATCACCTTATATCCTCTCTGTATATGTCTTCACTGTATATCTTTAGTTTATGAAAAAATCAGACCCCAACTTTTATAATGCACAGGCTCTAGTCTGAACTTAAATAGGTATACTATACTGACTACGTACGTGCCCCCCCCACCACGTACGTATCTGCACAAGCATATAAAAAAGGTCTAAAAAATCCTCAGCAGATAATTAGCATTATGTAATTAAATTCACGAACGCACAATCAGCGTGTTCTATTCTATGTCTTTTTTAGGGAGTTAACTAATTTTGAAATTCGACGATTGAATTCACTTTCAGATAGGGATTCACCTTACCTCAATTTGTTGAACAGTCAAATCCAAAAACGTTAAATCGTTTCGGACTGCAATGACAGATTTGGGACCTTGACAGCCCATGGATGTGCCCAGACCGCCATTCAACTTCACGACGACTAACTTCCTCAACATCTCTGTAATTTGATGATCTTTGGGAGCTTCCAAATTTTTATAGTCTCTTACCTTCATAAAATTAATATATTCTAGTTATAAAGGAACAAATGTGACGCAGTACAAGAACAAGTAGGCTTGTTAAAACACGCGTATCTATAGAACATCCGAAATACCAAAGACCAAGCAAATTTCATTGAGTTAAAAATAAACCAATCAGAACAGTGACAGGCTCATCATAAAATTCACCAATTAGAAATACGCTTGGTCTAGGGATGTGATCAGTTACAAAAACAAAAAGGCATGAGTTTTCTTTGGAAGGGGAGCAGAACTGAGAAAACAACAATATGTTAATTATTTGGAAAATATATGGAATTACCGAGAAAATCGTAAGAATCTAGATAAGTTTGGGGTAGAGACATGTTTCTTCAGATAACCCCACCAAACGTCTGCGTACAGGTCAGCTTTGACAGTGGCTTAGCCCAGACCTAATTTATTTCTGACACTGGAAGAATTGTAGAAAAAAAACATGGAAAACTTTTTTTGGGAAAGATTCCCTATTTTTTGTGTTTAATCATGGTATTGGTGGTTTGTGGCTTAATATCTTTCAGCTCAAAACACGAACATTGGTTCTTCGCGTTTCTGTAATCACCATTATCATCCAAGGCAAATCAATATCGCAGTTTTTACATACAAACCTTATTTAGAAAAATGTCAGCTCTCCAGGAGAAGAAAAAAAAAAATTTTTAGAATGTGTAATTCGTTACGAATATCACAATTCAGACTCTGTCTGAATTGAAGCTATCAAGTATTTTGCAGTAGGTTGCATCAAGACTTGGCTAATTGTAGACAGAGAAAAGCCAAGATAGATAGTCCAAGTAATTGAGAGGCAAATGTTTAAATGGCTGGGGCACGGGTAAATGACGGGAGACAAGCCAGAACCTGCATATGGAAGAAACTGTGCAAATAAATTTCACCCAAAATGTTATGCACTAAGTACACAAAAAAGGATCCCAGATGTTACCATGCTAATCTCATTTAGTAAAACGCGCATAACTTGAAAATATGTTGGACAAGTTATGCCACTTCAAAAAAATATATACAACATCGTTTAAGAACCATAGCATTTTTGGGAGAGATCATATTGAAGAAAATTGAAAGCGACTTTAAAACTTAAGATATCCTAAACATAGATAATAAGAAAACAGGTATTTCCGAAGTGGCATTAGGATGAAAAAAGCAACCATATATATTTCTAAGTTCCACCATGATTAACAGCTGAAAAAAAAAATCATACAATAAAGAAGGCTAGGGGAACGAATTTATTTTCACACTGGATAAAAATACCTGTTTTGAGATAATCTTGAGTGACTTGAAAACCTTTATTCTTTATACTGTCCAAAGGGATGTAGGTAATATGCAATGAAGATTATACCAGGGTGAAAGGGTATATTGAAATGAGCTTGCGCGTGAAATTTCACTCAGGGGCAAGGTGTCCTCCATTCCTAGTATAAGTAGAAACGAAAAAATTCACCCCCCACCCCACGCTAATCTGATTCATAAATTCTTTTCACGTTTTCGTATAGAAACTATAGGTGAGCCTAGAAGTTATTTGTAGCTTATCGCATAAAGTTAAATACAATCACTTGTCTTGCAAAGAAGTCCAATGAACCTCCATTTTTAAAAGTATGATAATCAGTATTATTATGAGAGCTTATACAATATTAAATGACGAAGTGGAAATCATACATAATTCACTCCATCGCATGTAATTTTAGGAAAGAAAGAGCGACACAAACTCGGATCAGACAGAATCTATATTAGTTTTTGACATTTCTAATGCTATTTATTTGCAGGCGGTTTTCTTTCATCTCCATTCTGGAATATGGCTCGGGGCAAGAACGATTTTGATAAAATAAAAATATAGAATATACAGATAAATATTCTATTCAAGATTGTCAATATTTCTCGATAAATATTTTTTAAGATAGGAGGAAAAAGATGTTTTTTTTTCAAATAAAAGATGCAAAGAAGTCAAAGGCGTTGATAGGAATAAAAACAGAAAGTCTTACCGAATCTTCAGGCAACTTTTCAATTTTTTCCCATTGGAGTTTTGCTCCATCGTCTTCCAAAAATTTTGAATACAGTTTTTGAAACCCTTCAAATTCTTTCTCTTTTTGCTAAAATAATGAAACATTGATTCACTTTACACAGATCAAAATAATGTGTCACATACAGGTGTATATCTATTTTACATCTCTTTCTTTTTATAGGTCGAAAGTGACATAGGTATATTATAAGTCGGCTAATAAAAAATCAAATACAAACTATATTTTTATTTACAGCTTCAGAGGTAATGCGTGGCTGTTAAATTACTCTGTCAGTATTTTTCATAAGTTAGTTTAAGTCCTTCCCTTGGTAACATATCAATTTATTAGTCATTAAATGACTTAATTTCGGCCTGGATTTTTAATAACATAAGAATTTCTTCTTTTAAGTAAGAATTTTTCTTCGATAATGTGACCATCAGATATGAAGCGGAACTGAAAGAACTTCGCTTACGTGAGAGGTTAAGAAAGATTTAAGAAATTATTTTTAGGTACACCTGTTCAGATTTACGAAATGTTTGCGGTTAGTTGTGAGTGCATCATTGCACATACTTGCAGAATTTTAGGACTGTGCAATCGTAAAAGACATTAAGACGATGTATAGCCAGGAATATCTGTATTATCTACTGCAAACACCAAGCTACAGTTTTATATTTGTGTCGACATACCTTAATTTGCATTTCGAATGTGTTCCAAATAGTAGTACTTAGGCCATGTCCACAGTGCCATTGAAAAATCCAGGACCAAACCCAGATTCCAAGACGACCAAATTTTAATGTGGTGCTTGTCACTTACAAAAACAGAAATACAATAAACTATTAAAGATCCAATCTCCACATCAGCGAAAAATCATGGATAGACCCAACCCATGAAAGCGGAAGCGTAGTAACGTTTAGAGTTTTGGGGATTTCACAGCTTTGGCTTGCTTTATATTAACATTCTTTTGTATTTATTAACCATTATACCGTGTTATATCTTCGGTAAATACGGTATATTATTATATCGTCTTATATCAGATAAACCAGAGTTTCTTTGTGCGTTAATACAGTCTATTGTTTATGGTTATAACTTAACTACAGTTTTTTCAGATATTTTATGAAAAAATACGGGAAGCTGCAGAAATAGCCTAGAAGATTTTGATCATTTAACCAGAAACTGAGTTGGAAACTTACCTGATTGAGGTATCTAAGCTACATTATGGGCTTCCTACTTACCTACAAATATGCCAAGAGAATGGAATATTTTACCCTGCTGGATGAGATGCCAAACAAAAGGCTAGGATAGCTCGATATGGCACCGGTATAGCTAAAGATCCGCCACTTAGATTAAGGAAATTTGAAGAAAACCATCGCTCCAGGACCCGAAACTTCAAGACACAGGTTTGATGTTTGTTGAAAAACAGAAGTGAGTCATAGAACAATTTAGATTTTAGTGTTAAAATATTTGGAATATGGATAAAAGTGCCCTGGCCGTCGTATCAAAGCTACAGAAAATTGTTGCTGAGTCAGAGATTATACAAGCTGGCAGGAGCACTTCCGCTAAATTAGTAATTAATCAATTATTAGTACAATTCTGGCAACTATGTCAGCTCTTGGAAACACAATTCCCCCAGTCCTTGTTTTCCCAACAAAATTGGTGATCCCCAGAGGAGAAGAAAGTGGATAAACCGCTTCTTTGATTTTGGCTCAGTGGAGGGTACAGTGGACCCTATACAAGGTCACAATCAGAGAGATCCGATCTTCTGGATCTGTTAATTGATGCATTACCGCTGGTAATAGACAGTCACATCACCAAGTTAACCCTTCTACCACAGAAGTCACACAAACTACAGCCACTGGACTATACTGCCTTTTTACCGTTCAATCTTCATTACAATAGGGATATAAAACTGAATGGTGAATAGCCAGAATATTCCGGTTTCAATGTAATGAATCCTTCAATTACTTTGTACAGCATACTCGCTGGGTCTTACTTGGAGCCACATTGTGCTAGGATTCCATGTTTCTGTAATATAGCCACCACACAACGGCCTATTCACTGATGAGGACTATAGAATTTCAATTACAGTACAACTAGATCAGAGTGTCAAAATAGGACTGCTAGTGAAACAGCAGAGCCCTCCTTGGAATTAGATGCAAAAGTTGGTAACACCCAAAGGAGGGCAAACAACGAATCCTTCCAGTAGGCTACTGTGCCGCCAGATGACATTGGGGTTTAATGATCAAAGCCTCCCCAAAAGCTGGGCCAGGAAATTCCGTACAATAAAAAAAGTACTAGAGATAGCCAGCTATAGTTATTTGGGCCACGTTTGGTGATATGAAACCTGTAATTTTAATGTAACTCATCTGTATTTTTAGTCTGGTTCGTAATAAAATTTCTCCAATTTATAAAAAAAAAAATGTTCTAAAACTTTAAAATTACGACACTCCTTTCAACACATAAGCAATCTTAAAAATGTTTCATCGCATTAATGCTGGAACTCTTTGACGCTATTACAGGATAAAAGAAATCCTTACCTCTTTGTGGGGTGCTGGTGCGGTGAGGAGCAACTTGTCCAATTCTTTGACTAGCTGTGCTTTAGCATCCTTTTTTGTGCGAGATTGAAAATCAGAGGCATCCGAAAGTTTGCGGCCATGGCCAGGCTATAACAAGGAATTTTAATCAAAACCATGAGAAAAATTTTGTAGGGAAAAACAAAAACTTGCAGCTGGTAAATTTACTCCTCTTTTATATTAGTTATTCATACATTCTATATGGTTTCGCAGGTTTCTGAGGATGAATCCTAGTCGTTGAAAAAAAATAGAGCATAATTTAAAAAATGGCAGTGAATTGGGTCACAGGGTCAATTAGTTTAAAGTGCTCCATGACTCCAGACAGACACGTACGCATGAGGGGAGGTCTCCAGTTTATGATTTTCAACGATAGCGATTCCAATGCTGCATACTTTTTTTTATTTTGATCCATCGCCATTTTCAAGGGGTTTCAGGTCCTTTTTAAAAATCACCGAAAGTCTGTTCTCGTGATAAACTTTTATAATAAAGTAAAATCTGCACAATATTTGTCACTCCTGAATCACCTTTAGATGAAAATTTTATCACTAGACAACGTCTGTTTAAAACGTGTATTTCAGCTTTCCGTTACTATCGGCTGTGATTAATTCTTTACTACATTTCAGCAGTTGATGCAACATTGATACTCAGATTTTTTTTGTTTTTATTCCCAGCATCCACAAAATTTTAGAAAAAAATGGCAGAAAACCGGCCGAATTATGTAGAAAGCCCTAAAATTGTCAAATTGACTCTTAAAATACTATTTACGTATGTTTTAGATAATATTTACAAATTATTTAATATCACTAACGTATAGTAACGCAAAACACTCATAACGTACCTCATTCCTAAAACATGGCCCAAACATCCTAACCCGTGTTTAACAGAACTTATTGCAATTAAATGTTATAACTTATTGAAGAGGCGTAATTACTCTGCCTCACCTACCACGGTTTGAACATCAAAACCAATTTCCTGAAACAAAAAATCAAAAAAACCTTCCGAACCCATAGAACTTTTGAAATTAACCAAAATATTTTAAGTTTATACTGATAGATAAAAACGAAAAGAATTTTCTATCTGAAAAGGGGAATTGCAGCTTATTGAGTTCTGAAGCACAATAAGGAAAATAGTTAATTACAATAAGATTCAATAAGTGCTTTTGGACACAATTCAATAATCGCAATTTCATATCGAACGCCACAAATTGCAAAAATCAATTTTAATAAGTTTACTGGACTGTGAGTTAACCTTTCGTTCATTATAGCTCAAGAAAGTGGGATCTAGAAAGTATAATCTAAAGTAAAGTATAAAAAAGGTGAAGTGAAAGCTTTAAGGAACCAAATATATGCCATTCAATATTTCCTTTGTTGTGAAAATTGGCCTATGTTATTGAATTAAATTTACTAGTCCCATTAATTCGACATGAAACTTTGATAAATACGAGAATCATTCTAGAATCTTTCTAGACGTTCTAGAATCATTCACAAAAATGTAGGGGTAGAGCAGAATATATATTTTTAAACCTAGTGAGGACGAGTTTTTTTCAATTTTTTCCACAAAAATAGAAAAGACGCATTTTTTCAGTGAAAATGCAAAAAATAAAGTGTATTTCAAAATCTAGGGGGGAATGCACCCTCTAATTGACGACCCAACACTAGCTGAGAAATATTGGTAGTGTTGGCGTAAGATTCCTTTTTGAACTAAAGACTATAATAAATTATATAAAAAACTATTACAAATTATATAAAAGACTAAATTAAAATTACATAAAGACTATAATAAAATAGATTACAATTTAATAAAATGGAAACTAAAATTATGAGATCTTCTGTAATTTCTGTAAAAATTTCATGCACTTTTTTTTAGAGAAAGTCGTATCTAATTTTTTAGATGATTTCCAAAAGAAAAAAATCTAGTTAGGAAGAATTCTTTCGCAAAAAAAAATAATACCATTTGATTCTTATTCAGCAATCTTTGTAAATATTATATACAACACCATGACGATTATGTGTCAGCCCTCCCCCCTCTCTAAAGGCTGGATATCGTCCTAGTCTCTAACAGAAGTTTGCAGATTTTCATGAGTTTTTAATTAGCATTTAGCATTCATAGACTAACTATTCATGAGAAGTAAATACAAAAAATAAGGCAAACCAACAAAATCAGCAAACACTAATACATGGCCTAAGGCTATATTGGTAGTGAATATTATATTCGGGAAGAGTGTTGAATGGAAAATCAAAATCAACCTTCTGCTATCATTTTGTTCAGTCAAACAGTTCGTAACAAACTGTAAGTAAGGAGCAACGCGGCTCAATAGTAACCAAAACTCTAAAAACCGGCATTTTGATACCAATAGATACATCAATAGAATCGAATTTTTATGCTGATGTCAAATATATAAGTTTCATTGAGTTTAGTCTTACCCATCAAAAGTTACGCGCCTGTGAAAATGTGAATCATTTTCAAAAGAAAGGTGGAAATAGCCCCTAAAAGTCATGGAAACTTAATGCAACTCACACCATCAGATTCAGCGTATTAGAGAACCCTACTATCGAAGTTTCAAGCTCCTATCTACAAAAATGTGGAATTTTGTATTTATTGCCAGAAGAAAGATCACGGATGCGTGTTTATTTGTTTTTTTTTTATTTCCCCAGTCAGTAGTCCTAGAATATCATGAGAGGGCTTATCTGCAAGGAAATTAAAAGTTCTAGTGCTCTTTTTAAGTGACAAAAAAAAATGGAGGGCAACTTGACCCCCTCCCACGCTCATTTTTCCCCGAAGTCACCCAATCAAAATTTTGAGATGGCCATTTTGTTCGGCATAGCCGAAAATCTAATAAATATGTCTTTGAGGATGACTTAATCCCCCACAGTTCCTGGGGGAAGGGCTGCAAGTTATGAACTTTGCCCATTGTTTACATATAGTATTGGTTAATGGGAAGTATATAGACGTTTCAGGAGATTTTTTTCTGGCGGGGGGTCGGAGGAGGGGGTTACGGAGGAGGCTCTTTCCATGGAGGATATTTCTTTGGGGGAAGGGACATTTCTATGAAGGGGGCGCCGGATTTCCCAGCATTATTTAAAACACGATCAGAAATTTAATATAAAAACAAGTATTTCAACTGCAACAGCAGCAACATCGAAACTTTAAACGAACAGAAAATATTACATATATGATTGGGTTCGCCCCGTAGTCATTAACTCACTCTTTAAGCCAAAGATTTTTTAGTACTTTCATAAGAGCTATTTATTCTAATTAACGGCCTTTGTGATTAAGCGGTCATTTTTAAAGAATTGGAACAAAATTCGAACTTTAGCGTAAAGAGCGAGGTATTGACTAGGGGCCGAACCCCCGTAATATACGTATTAAAAATACATGAATATAGAAGTTCGTTACGTAAGTTAATTCGTAAGTTACGTATAATTATTACTAATAAAAACGTTCGTACATAAAATTAAACAACTTTCGAGAAAGCCATTTAACCAAATAAAAGTAAATTAATATGAAAATTCTGTTTTAATTATTCATGTACTGTGAGCCAAGATCAAAACCTGCATTTATTCAAAAACGTTCAAAAATTTAATAAAAAAAACAAGTTTTTTAAACTGAAAGTAAGGAGCGACATTAAAACTTAAAACGAACAGAAATTATTCCGTATATGAAAGGGGCTGTCCCCTCCTCAACGCCTTGCTCTTTACGCTAAAGTTTGACTTTCTCACAACTTTTTTTTTAAACAATAAAAAACTTTTGTCTTCTGACTTCATACTGTCCAAATACTTTACCGCCCCCCCCCCGCTTATGTGCAAATATATAGCCCAAAGTATATATTTTCCCATTAGTCTGTCACTTGTCTTTGGCATGTATCACGCTGACGCTGAAAGGAACTGAAGAAGAAACCGGTTTATTCTCAAATTTTACACAGCGTAAACTTGAGGGAGTGGCGTGTAACACATAAGTGCCAAAATTCCTTCCCCCTACGGAAAATAAAAAAAACAAAGCTCAAATAAAATTCTCAAATTTGGAAAGCCTTATTTTCCACGGGGGGTGGTGGGGATACGGGGTATTTTATAAGGGAGGGTATTTTCCGCGGGGGGGGGGGGGGTAAACGGCCTAGAACAATACAAATTTGCACTCTGAAACAACTTTTCAAAAGAAGTAAGTATTAAAAATAATACAAGTTAATTTTAACAGGAGTATGTCTGTATTCTGTCTAGGGCTATGTCATTGGCTACTGTTATATTTGGTAGAATATTAGTCTAAATATATGTGATTAACCATGGTAACTTGGCATAAAACACTTACTACAATACAGTTTTCCATTTTTCTTTTGTTTACAGTTTTTAAGATATGTTGCATGCACCACTATAAAAACTTGACTGAATCAATGCCATGAAATTTTTCCATGTATCTAGTTTTGTAGTCATCAGTTTTTAATTAATCAAAAGTAACCAGAGACCTAATTTTAATTATAAAGTCAAATAATGTCATTAAGATTTTTTATGCCCAACCAACTTCCTATTCGAATTTCCTATTTCCGGGATATACCCTGTCCAGGTTAGCAGCTTACTTGAGCATAGGCCTAATATTCAATTCTGTAAATAATATATGTTTCGCTCTGTTGCTTTTCTTTTAAAAATTAAACGATTATTGGTATATTGCGAACCAAAAGAAAATACAAAGCCTAAACCAAATGCTACAGAAACAGTTACTAAGCATCAGGACTGTTTTTCTTTTTTAGAATTAATTAAGGGATTACAACAACTAGAACAAATGAGGGGGATACAGAAAGGAGAGGGAGGGGCTAAAAAACCAGGCGGGGGGAGAAACAGGCTGCTTCTGTTTTTTTTTCTGCGGCAAAAAAAAAAAAACTGTGCTAAAAACATGCATTTTGTTTTATTCTTCTGTGATTATTTCTTTGTGGTTATTTATTCTTCTTTTCAAGAAAAACAGTTTTTCTTTAATGATTAATTAAAATATTAATATCAACAGGGTAAAAATATCAACAATTTTCCACTGAATACAATAATTGGCAGCATTTCGCCAGGAGCGCCAAATGTCTCTAAAGAACTTTATTTTGTGACTCTGTCAAATCATGGATACAACAGGTGATATTATAATTACTAGGCCTGAGGAAATGTCATGTAGTGATGGCCTCTCAAATCGTGTTATTGAAAAAAAATTTCTGATGACATAAACAGAAACGAAGTGGGGTGCAACAGAAACGAAAAATTACACAAAAATATCAAATTGATATCTACTCCCTTGTGATTTCTGGGAATATTTCTGGTGTACGCTGTTGCTATGAAAGTAAAGAGTAACATTAAACCCCAAAATGAGCAGAATTTATTTCGTATAGGAGGGGGCTTTTGTCCTCCACCCTCTTCTACCTCTTCGTGAGTTGGGCCCCTGTATTTCAGAACTCATACATATGTTCAGAGAAGAAACTGTTTGAAGTGGTTTGGACTTAAACATTTTTTTTTGCCGCAGGGTCTGACAAGCTCTGAGATAATGAAAAAAAAATTAAAACTTAAAACGAACAAAAATTATTACGTATATGAGAAGAGTTGCCCCTCCTCAACACCTCGCTCTTTGCAATAAAGCTTTTTAAGTAATTTAGTACGAATTAAGCGACACTTGTGTTTCGGGAGTCGTTCTTACAGAATTGGGACAAAATTGAAACTTTAGCTTAAAGAGCAAGGAGCTGAGGAGGGAAAACCCCCCTCATATACTTGATCGTTTCTTTTCGTTTAAGTTTTAATGTGCCTCCTTACCTTCAGTTGAAAAACTTGTTTTTCTTATTTAATTTCTGATTGTTTTTTAATAATGCCAGGAAATCTGGCTCCACTTCCTTGGAATAGTCCCCCCTCCCAACGAACATATCCTTCTAGACAATTCAATCCCGGTGAAAATTTACCCGGACAATTACCCTTAATATCTCCACGCGTAAAATTGAGTAGGAAAAGAGCAAGGCGTATAAAAGGAATTTGGTATAGGAAATCTCGCAAATTGCACAAGTGTAAATTTTTCCCTGAAAATTTCACCCCTGCAAACTTCCCTCCCCACAGAGAACACCCCCACATAATTACCCCCCCCCACCCTATAAATGTATGGATATTTACCAATAACAAATACTATACGTAAACAATGGGCAAACTTCATAAAATAAAGACATTTTCCCAGGGGCTGTGGGGATTATGTTATCAACAAAGGCATAGTTATTGGGCCTGTCAACTATGCTGAACAAAATTATTATCTCAAAATTGTATCGGACAATTTTGGTAAATTTCTGGGGGGGGGGCACCAATTTTTCTGTGAAGCTCCGTAGCTTCAATATATAGTTTAGCTGCGTATATAGAGGACAGCTTAGATTCTGCTCCTGCTGATTTCTCAGGTTTTTCCAATTACCTTCATAATTTGTCTTGGGATTTTGTAATTACCTGAACATTTCCTATATTTTTCGTTAAAATCGTATTTTTTTTTTCACTGAATCCGATCCCGACCATCTCTAAAAATAAAATTATTCACTTCCTCATGAAAAAGTAGGTCAAACTAAGAATATTTTTTGAATTTGGAGTGTCAATTTCCCTTTCAAAAATTATGTTTATCCATGAAAAAGTATTTACATTCAATTTCCTTTATTTATGACAGTTTACAGAGCCTTTAAAAAAATGTCCAAATGCTGGTTGTTTTTGACTAACAAACGCATATTTAAAACATAATGAAAGAGAAATTTACAAGAAAAATAACGAACTAAGATATAGAAAAACCAACATTTCCTTTTCTATTTCAATTAAAATAACCTGATTTAGGTTTTGAAACATAGAAATCTGGTCAAAACCAGCTCGAATATCCGAGCTCAAGGCAAGTTAAAACATCCAATTATTATAAGTTGGGGCTACTCAAAACTGACAGTTATAGCGATGGAGGGGCAGATACAGTTTTAAGTGGGCAGAGGGGCCCCTTGTCCCAGGCACATGAATTTTAGGGTTGTAATATTTTAAATAAATGATTTGACATTTATTTAATTGTGTGATTTTTGAAATGCTATTTTCTAACAGTTCATGATTCTACTGATTCCAAATATAAAAGATTCATTAAATTTAGTGTTACCCATCAACGGCTCGAACCAAAGGAAATGTGCCTGATTTAAGAAAAAGGGAGGAATCACCCCCTGAACAAAATCTTAAAAGAAAATCACACCATGAGATTCGACGTATCAGAGAACCCTATAGTAGTGATTTTTTGGTATAGAAGGTATTTTTTGGGAATGCTTGTTTATTTGTTTTTTTCCCAGTGGTTATCGTATCGACCCATTTATGCTGGAACTTCGGGAGAGGGCTCATTCAAACGGAAACAAAAAAGTTTAGTGCCCTTTTTAAGTGACCAAAAACATTTGAGGGGAGCTAGGCCCCCTCCCATATCCCTTGTTTCCTAAAAATCGTCCAATCAAAATTTTGAGATAGTGATTTTGTTCAACATAGTTAAAAGGCCAAACAATTATGCGTTTTAAGATAACAGGAGCCCCCAGAGCGCTAGGGAAAGGTATTTAACATATGAAATTTCCAAAAATTTACACTTTAAACATAGTTTTAAGCGAAAAAAAATACGTATAGCACATTTTATTGAGAAGTATACATACATTTTCCAGGGGAAGGGAATTTGCCAAAATTCCTTCACGAAATTATTTGTACTTGTCTTATTTCTCTTTGCCCACTCAATTTTGTGTGTGAAGATGTTAAGGGTAATTGCCCCGAGGTAAATTTTCACCGATATTGAATTGTCGTCAAGATCTTTCCGTTGGGTGGAGTGATTTTTTCGTGAAGGTGGAGCCAGATTTCCTGGCATCATTTAAAAAGCGATCAGAAATAAAATAAAAAGTTTTTTCAACTGAAAGTAAGAAGTAACATAAAAACTTAAAAAGAACAGAAATTATTACGTATACGAGGGTGATTGCTCCCTCTTCAACAATTCTCTTTATTCTGGAGTTTGAATTCTGTCCCAATTCTTTGAGAATGATCCCTGAAACACAAGGGCCCCTTAATTAAAACAATAAGAAGCCTATCTAAAAGGGTTCCAGGTATTTACTCCCCCTGGAAAATATCCCCTCCCCGGAAAACACCCTCCGTGGAAAATACATCCCCGCTGAAAGAAAGTTTCTCCCTACTGAAAATTGTCCCAGACAATCCCCCCCCCCCCTGCAGAAAACTCCACCGCAAAAAATGTTCGTATGTTTCCCGATAGCAAATACTATCTGTCAGCAATTGACAAATTACAAAACTTAAAAAGGCAGTTCGCCCCCTAGATTTTAGAAAATTACTTTTTTTAATATTTTTACTAAAAATACCATTTTTATTTTTCCATTTAGAAAAACAATAAAATACCAACTCCCTCAGATTTTGAAAAAAAATATATTTTGCCCTCCACCCTCCTCTACCTTTTTGTGTATTGGGTCCCCTGCATTTTGGTCCCTAAACATTTTCTAGCTGATTTGATGCATCTATTAATTGATTTTAAAAATATTTAATATTGTTTGTTGAAAATGTCAAATGGAGAAGAAATATTTCCTGGACTGAGATTATGCTGAGGATTTAAGCATCTTAAATGAAAGGTTGAGCAAAATAAAGGAACTTTTAGAGGTTTTTAAACTTTTAGAGAGACTGCCAATATTTGAGTTAAAGGAAACATCAAGTTTAACAAAGATTTAGCTGATTTGATGCACTTATTAATTGTTTTTTAGAAATATCCAATAATGTTTGTTGAAAATGTCTGTTTTTTCACTCAATCCAATCTAACCGTCTCTAAAACCAAATTTTTGTTCACTTCTTCACCAAAAAGAGCTTCAAGCTAAGAATATATTTTGAATTTGGAATGTCAAACACAAATTCAAAATTTATGTCTGTCTATGACAAATTAGTTACGTTAAATTTCTATTTATTTATGACAGTTGACAGAGGAATGACCTCAAATATATCTAAAAATCAGCAGGTTATCTTAATCTAAGCTTTAATAATTAACTAAAAAGACAAGTTTTTTTTTAACTGAAAGTAAGGAGCGACATTAAAACTTAAAAAGAACAGAAACTATTCCGTATATGAAAGGGGCTGTCCCCTCCTCAACGCCTCGCTCTTTACGCTAAAGTTTTTTATTGTTATAAAACATAAAGTTGTGAGACAGAGTCAAACTTTAGCGTAAAAAGTGAGACATTGAGGAGGGGACATCCCTTTTCATATACGGAATAATTTCTGTTCGTTTTAAATTTTAATGTCGCTCCTTACTTTCAGTTAAAAAAAAAACTTGTTTTTTTTAATTAATTCAAAAAAGGAATCCTGCACCGAAATTATCGAAATACTTACCTGTCACTATGATTTCATTAAAGGAATTTTATTTTTATTCATCTCAACTGAGTATGAAATGCTTACTTCAATGTATCTTTTCATTAAATAAAAAAAAAAAAAATGTTTTTAACTGAAAGTAAGGAGCGACATTAAAACTTAAAACGAACAGAAATTATTCCATATATGAAAGGAACTGTCCTCGCCTCAACGCCTCGCTCTTTACGCTAAAGTTTGACTCTTCCTCATAACTCTATTTTTTTAAACAATAAAAAACTTTAGCGTAACGGGCGAGGCGACAGCACCTTTCATACAAGGAATAATTTCTGTTCGTTTTAAGTTTTAATGTCGCTCCTTACTTTCAGTTAAGAATGTTTTTTTTTTATTAAATCTCTGAAGGTTCTAAAATTAATGCTGGTTCTGATTTTGGCTCACACTATATGAACAACTAAAACGAAATTTGCATATTAATTTTACTTTTTTTTGGCAAAATTGCTTTCTCAAAAGTTGTTTAATTTCATTTACGAACGGTTTTATCCAGTAAAAACTATATGTAACTTACGAACTAACTTACGTAACGAACTTCTAGAGTCGAATATTTTTATTACACATTTTAGGGGGTTCAGCCTCGAGTCAATACCTCGCTCTTTACGCTAAAGTTTGAACTTTTTCCAATTCTTTGAGAACGACCCCTTAATCATAAAGGCCGTTAATTAGAATTAATAGCTCTTATAAAAGTACTAAAAAACACTTTAGCTTAAAGAGCGAGGTATTGACTAGGGGGCGAGCCCAATCACATACGTAATAGTTTGTTCGTTTTAAGTTTTAATGTTGCTCCTTACTTTCAGTTGAAAAACTTGTTTTTTTTTTAATTTCTGATCGTTTTTTAAATAATGCTGGGAAATCCAGCGCCCCGTTCATCGCAATGTCCCTTCCCCCACGAAACCTCCAATCCACCCCCCCCCCCCTACCAGAAAAATTCCCCCTGAAAACGTCTGTATACTTCCCAATAACGAATTCTATATGTCAACAATGGGCAAAGTTCATAACTTCCAGCCCTTCCCCCGGGGCCTGTGGGGGATTAAGTCATCCCCAAAGAAATAGTTATTACATTTTTCGAAGTATACACACATTTACACAGTAAATGTGTGTATACTTCCCAATAACCAATACTATATGTTAACATTGGGTAAAGTTCATAACTTTCAGCCCTCCCCCCGGGGACTTTGGGGGATTAAGTCATCCTAAAAGACATAGTTATTATATTTTCGACCATGCTTAACAAAATGGCTATCTCAAAATTTTGATCGGGTGACTTTGGGAAAAAATGAGCGTGGGAGGGGGATTAGTAGCCCTCCATTTTTTAGTCACTTAAAAAGGGCACTAGAACTTTTAATTTCCGTTCAAATGAGCCCTTCCACGATATTCTAGGACCACTGGTTCGATATGATCACCCCATGGGAAAAAAAAAACAAGCAAATAAACACGCATCCGTGATCTTTCTTCTGGCAAAAAATACAAAATTCCACATTTTTGCAGATAGAAACATGAAACCTCTACATTAGGGTTCTCTGATACGCTGAATCTGATGGTATGATTTTTATTAAGATTCTACAACTTTTAGGGGGCGTTTCCCCCTTTTTTAAAAATAAGGCAAATTTTCTCATGCACGTAACATTTGATGGGTAAGACTAAACTTGATGAAACTTATATGTTTGAAATCAGTATAAAAATTTGATTCTTTTGATGTATCTATTGGTATCAAAATTCCTTCTTTTTGGAGTTTCGGTTACTATTGAGCCGGGATTCTCCTTACTTTACAGTTCGTTACCACGAACTGTTTCATCACGTGACTAAATCAACCATCTTCTATTTACATGATTTACCATGTTTTTTTAATTAATAAAAAAGGGATTAACAAAATTATAAAACAATTTTTTTCAACTTAAAGTAAAGAGAAACATTAAAACTCAAAATGAACAGAGATTATGCCGCATATGAAGGGGCTGCTCCCTCCTCAATACCTTGCTCTTCACTCTAAATTTTTTATCACTCTTAAAAAAGCTTCCTATTCTAATTAAACGGCCGTGTTGTTTCAGGAGTCGTTCTTAAAAAGTTGGGACAAACAGTCAAACTCTAGTGTAAAGAGCAACGTATGGAGGAGTGGGGCAACCCCTTCATAAACGGAATAATTTCTGCCCTCAATTAAAAATTCCCTCCCCTTACTGGAAACTCCTCCGTGGAAAGTTCCTCCCACGTAGAATACACCCCCCTGCAAAATTCCTTCCGAACAATTCCATCATCAATGAAAATCCCCCCTGTCAGTAAAATTTATCACAGAAGATTCAGCCTGAAAAATTCTCCTTAGCATACTTTCATTTGAAAGTATCCTAAGGAGAACGCCTCTTTTTTCCAAAAATCTTCCGATCAATCGATTTTGTTCAGCATAGTTGAAGTCCCAAAACTATTGGGAGGTGGCTAGTTGCCCTCCAATCTTTTAGGTCACTTAAAAAGGGCACTGGAATTTTTAGTTTCCTTTCAAATGACCCCTCTTCCGATGTTCTGGGACCATTGGTTCGATACGATCACAACAGCCAACGAATGAACACGCATGAGGGAAAAAAACAGCCAACGAATGAACACGCACCCGTGATCTTTCTTCTGACAAAAAAAAATCTACGTTTTTGCGGGATAGAAGCTTGAAACCCTCTTCAGTAGGGTTTTCTGGCACGCTGAATCTGATAGTGGGATTTTCATTAAGAGTTCTTGACTTTTAAGGGTTGTTTCCTCCCCCTTTCGAAAATCAGGCAACTTTCCTCAGGATCGTAGCCTTTTATGGGTAACACGTTAAATGAATCGTATTTATTTGAGATCAGCATAATAAGCCGATTCTTCTGATATATTTATTGATATCAAAATTCCGTTTTTTGGAGTTTCGGTTACTATTGAGCCGTGTCGCTCCTTACTTATAGTTCGTTACCACGAACTGTTTTACTAATAGATGATGTTATTGTTATACTTACATGAAAAAAACAAAAATGTCAATTAATGAAACTTTAAAGGGGATGGGAAAGAAGAGCTTATTTTTCAAAGCTAGGAAGGAGTGGCAAATTTGTCGTTTTTAAATTATTTTAATGATTATACGAAAAAATATTTTCTTTAACAACAATACTCCCCAGGAATGTATTCCTAAGATTCTAAAGGGACTAAAAATCCAGGCGGGGGGGGGAGAAAAATCCCCCTTACCCAAAATTGAAGTCGCTGGGAAAATATACATCATTGAATATGAAAATGAAACTACACTGCCTCAAGTTTTGCTTCGACTCAAGTTGCCATTCGAGCGATTTATTATTTACTAGATTTCAGAGAAAAAAAATTACTTGATTGATTTACACTTTACAAGATGTTAGTAAAACCTCGGATGCATCAATTTCCACCACGACAGTTGTGAGGTTGCCCAAAAAACTACAAGTTACCTTCATTAAATATGATAAGGACAAGCTCCCATCCTTCCCAATTGAAATATGAAAAAACAAATCAAAACCAAGGAATAGACAAAAGGAAAGGTGAAATAATATGACAAATCAAAAAGGTAAAAATGCTTTGTTTCATGTCAAGATAATATTTTTGTTTAGAGGCTCAATTTTTCGCCGAAAATCATTTTTTCAGTTGCTCCTGTGTTTTTACTGTTTTACTCGAACACTAGCTTTCAATGCATTGTTTTCAACTAGTATGACACAGGACAAATAGGACACACAACAAAATTTTAGATGCCATAACTGGGGACAGTCGACAATGAAATTCCAACTAGCAATTGGTAAAAAACAAAATACCGCTGAAGCTGAAAGTTTTCAGTTTTTCCGTAGCTCGGTACCAATTACGCATGCATCATCTACTTCCTCTAACTGAGATTTATACTGAATCGAACCCTTCCATTATCAGCAAGAATTACTCCAAATAAGGTATTTTCCAAAGCTAGGGAGGAAATCTAGAAGGACAAATGGCACCCCACCCCTAATTTGACGCCACTGAGGCAGTTGTTTTCAGTGCACTAGAGCTATAGCTGTGTGTGAGTGTTCAGACGGTTGATTCCACTGATTTGTATTATGTCTACACTAGAGAAATTACCATTTGAGCCAAATCAATACTTGGAGTTTTATATAGGCTGATTTATATAGACCGTACTGATTTGGATAGCACCCGCAACATTGACTCACCACTTCTGTCTCTGATTTTAATGAGCTTGTTCCAAAACTTTGTCGGATACTTCTGATTCCAACAGTTCGGCAATCGTTTTTCAAGGGCTATGTGGCTCTTTATATTCGCTGTTTAAATCTTTCTAACTTTTTTTTTTATATCCGCTTCAATTTTACAGTCTCTCGAAAGAAATATGTTTGGATCTCTGTAGAAGGGGGGGGTGACACACTTCAACTACTTTGGCAAATTGCCTTTTGTGGGTCCAAAAGCTCCGTAAGAATAGTCGTCCAATCGTATTCCAGCACCGACTTAACCTTACAAGTTCTATGACATAGGAGAGACATTTCAAACATGAAACTAGGAGCAAGTACTGGGCTATACACATGGAAACCCTGTCGGAAGTCTATCGTCTCAAAACAGGGTTTCCAAGTGTAACCCTGTACCTACTCCTAGTTTCAGATTTTAGAGCTTGATAAAATTGCCTGGAGCTATCTTTATAAAGTTGCCTTTCGTCTTTTCTGGACGAAAATAGCATTGAAGGGAAGAAAGTGAGCTTCAAGTCATGACGTGTCTTATAATTTCAAATCTTTTTTGGAATGGATGGCACAAAACACAGTGTCACTCATAGTAGGTCCAATAGCCAGAAAATACCATCAAAGTAAAGATTAGATAGGTGATAAGATGAACCTTCAGAAATTTGAAAAAAAAAAACTTTTTCGACATCGATAAATTTTAAAACAAAATCCTAAAGTCATGCTAGTGTGAATGAAAAGTTCTATCCTCCTGAAACCTGGTTTTCACGTCTGTGGACATCCACGTAAAATATTTTTTCGTGCAAAGGCCTCGCCATCTAGCAAAGGTTTCCTTGTTTCAACGTACTTTTTGGACCTGAAATGCCATCTATGATTTTTTTAGAAAGTTTCTGCGACTTTTAGTGGTGTTTTTACAAACTAGAAAAGACTAAAAAAAGGAGATGAAAACAAGCAGAGGTAAGAAAAAAGAAAGTGGTGAGAACGAGTTGTGAGAAAAATCAGGTAGGCTCTCTTGATTGTAGACAGTGTTTAGATAGTTTTAAAAGCAGTTAGTTTGATATGTGCCATCTTTTAGAACTTAGAAAACCTCTATGTCCACGTCTGTGGACATGCGGTTCCAATCGAGTAAAAAGCTAGGGTTGATTTTTTGTAGTTCAAATCTCGATTCTAATGGGGATAGCAGAGGCCAGTGATTGTTTTATTTACTAAATTGGCAGCAACCTGTAAGTTTTAAGCTTACTGAACTTGTTCCTTCACTGCAGTTTCCCTTGATGACACCCTTGGAATGCTCTGAGAGCGACTTGGACCTCTGATTTAGATGATGATGAGGAATGGATCGAAAACCACTCTTTGTCGTCTTTAGACTCTAATGATGAACCAGCTGTTGCACCCATTCCGTCATCAAGCAGCTATGCTGTTCTTCCAGATGTTGAAATTGAAGAATCTGATGAAGACGTACCCTTAGCAACCCATGCCAAACGCTTGAAGGCTGACAAAGTTCTATCCTCCTGAAACCTGGTGTTCACGTCTGTGGACACCCACGTAAAATATTTTTTCGTGCAAAGGCCTCGCCATCTAGCAAAGGTTTCCTTGTTTCAACGTACTTTTTGGACCTGAAATGCCATCTATGATTTTTTTAGAAAGTTTCTGCGACTTTTAGTGGTGTTTTTACAAACTAGAAAAGACTAAAAAAAGGAGATGAAAACAAGCAGAGGTAAGAAAAAAGAAAGTGGTGAGAACGAGTTGTGAGAAAAATCAGGTAGGCTCTCTTGATTGTAGACAGTGTTTAGATAGTTTTAAAAGCAGTTAGTTTGATATGTGCCATCTTTTAGAACTTAGAAAACCTCCATGTCCACGTTCGTGGACATGCGGTTCCAATCGAGTAAAAAGCTAGGGTTGATTTTTTGTAGTTCAAATCTCGATTCTACTGGGGATAGCAGAGGCCAGTGATTGTTTTATTTACTAAATTGGTAGCAACCTATAAGTTTTAAGCTTACTAAACTTGTTCCTTCACTGCAGTTTCCCTTGATGACACCCTTGGAATGCTCTGAGAGCGACCTGGACCGCTCTGATTTAGATGATGATGAGGAATGGATCAAAAACCAATCTTTGTCGTCTTCAGACTCTGATGGTGAACCAGTTGTTGCAGCCATTCCGTCATCAAGCAGTTATGCTGTTCTTCCAGATGTTGAAATTGAAGAATCTGATGAAGACGTACCCTTAGCAACCCATGCCAAACGCTTGAAGGCTGACAAAGTGGCAGCAACCTTGTCCTGGAGGAAGTATCGACAGTTCGATCATCATCGTTGCCCGGACGTGGGTCCCGCTCACTTCCAGGACCACGACTAGAGTACAGAACAATTGTTTTTGCAATATTACCCGAAGAGCTTCTTTGAATGTACACCTTTTTCCATAAACTACAAATATCAGTTGACCCACCACAAAAACTTGAATGTAACTCCAGACGAGCTAAAAAATTTTGTTGGCATTGTCATCCTGATGGGGAACCTCAAGTTTCTTCAGATCTGTATGCACTAGTCTGGGAAGCTTAGGGTGGAAGCCATTTCGCAAAAGAAGAGTCGAGACAAATTCTTCACAATCCGGTTGAATCTGAAGTTCGTTGTTGATTCAGAAATCTCAGACGAAGAAAAAACCGAAAATAGATTTTGGAAGGTGATGCCGATCCTTGACAACTTCAGGAATATCGGTCTCCAGTTGCCACGTGACAGGAACTGTTCAATTGACGAACAGATGATACCCTTCCAGGGTATGTCGACTCTCAAGCAATATGTTCCTAACAAGCCCAATCCGGTTGGATTAAAGAATTTTGTACTCGTCAGCTCCTCAGGGCTGATCCTTGACTTCCAAATTTTCCAGGGAGCCACCACCCTGGGAGAAGAGCTTGGAGCACATGGCTTGCCAGCTGGGATCGTACTGCGCTTCTCTGAGACCCTACCAGAAGGTACATACCCTCTATTTTGACCGATTCTTCTCATCTGTTAAGCTCCTCGACATGCTGGCTGAAAGAAAAATAAATGCGACTGGAACTATCATGAAGAGCCGTTTGGGCGCCAACAGCCCAATGCTTTTTACCAAAACAGAAATGAAAAGAAAGGGCAGAGGAACCTCTGTCATGTCTGTGCACTCAGATAGAAAAGTAGCTGTGACCCAGTGGTATGATAACAAAGTGGTTCTCCTGTCTTCAAACTGCAAAGGCATAGAAGAGGAGACAGAGGTCAAATGGTATGACAGCGCGCCAGGGGTTTCACATGCAGGTCAAATGTCCATGAGTAGTCTCAGACTACAGCACCTACATGGGTGGGGTTGACCTTGTGGACCGCATGGTTAGCTATTACCGGTTTGAGAGACGTACTAAAAAATGGACTGTGCGTCTGTTTCATCATTTTGTGGATGCTGTACTAGCCAATGCATTTCATGAGCTGAAGGGCCATGGCCCAGAAGTTTCTGGTGACCTCAAACAGCTCATTGACCTTCGTTTCAACGTGGCCGAGTGTTTCGTCAATTCTGGAAGCTCGGAGTCACGAGTTCAAGAAAATAGCAATGAAGAACTCTTGGCTGAAACTCAGCACCGTGTTTTGAGCGTGAAAAAGAGGCCAATCTCCTCCATCACATGCCAGAGCATCTACCAGAATTTTATGACTTGGCGAACGCAGCCTAATGCAGAAGGCCTGGATGCTCTAAAGGTCAAGATGGATGTGCTTGCAGTGTAAAAGCATTCTCTGCTTGACATGAGAGAACAACTGCTTCAAGAAATTTCATGACGAGTAATGTTTTGTTGTCAACGTTTTGACAAATCTTTTTTAATAGACAAAACAGATTTTTACTATACTTTTACCTCGACAGGGACCCAATGTCCACACCTGTGGACATCCTCCAGAGGGAGAGATGGGGGCTCAAATTTTTTTTTAGTTGATCAATGGTCAACTACAGTGATCAAGTCAACTACAAAGAAATGAACATAATCGGAAAAGTATTTCTATGGTCAGGTCTCAGGAGGCTATGTCATAGTGTGAAAGCACAATTATTAGATCAATTTTAAAAAGGGTTGCAACCCTGACTGTGGTTAAGATCGGCCCTGTTTCTGTTTTTCATAAAAAAAACTATTTCTTTTCTTTTTGGAACAGGATTTTTTTTTGTAGAAAAAACTCCTTCAGACATTGAAAAGAAAACTTTTTTGACATCAATAAATTTTAACACAAAATCCTTAAGTCATGCTGGTGTGGAAAGTTCTACGTCATAGTGTGAAAGCACAATTATCAGATCAATTTTTAAAAGGGTTGCAACCTTGACTGTGGTTAACATCGGCACTGTTTCTGTTTTTCATAAAAAAAAAACTATTTCTTCTCTTTTTGGAACAGGGTTTTTTGTAAAAAATGAGGAACAGGAGAAAATAGCTGTGATAAAACATATAACATGTTTTGTTTTCTAGTTTACAATTGGAAAAAAAACAGCTGTCTTTAAAATAGAACTGTGGTTTGTTCTTTTTTTTGCAGGATTCAAATTAAAAAAAAGATATACTAGGATAAAAAGGATATCCTTAAAAATACTTTTTGCAACAATCATAATTTTTCCTTTGATCATTCAAGGAATTCCATTTGTGTTGGTGGGGAAGATAGATGACCTTGTGGGATCAACAACCTTCTACAATTTGTGTTAAAATAATGAAACTTTAAAAAATAGATCTGCTGCTCAAATTAAGCACAAGGAAAGTGTCTTGATCCTCAGAATTGGAATTTTCAGAAACTTTAGGCAATTAAAAAGAGACTGAAGACCCTAAGTTAAATTAAACCATTTTTTTTATCAAAATTTAGATGGGAAATAGACCTGACATGTATATTTCTAATCCTGAGAAGTAAACAAACGGTGGATATCAACAAGTGGCTTGATCTATTTACCAACCTCCCCTGGATGCATTCCTGAAATTTTTTTCACTTAAAATAGACTTTTTAAGATAGGAAGAAGCAAATGAACTGGAACTTCAGAAAACTACTTTCTGAGATAGTTAAAATCACACCATCTAGAATTTTGCTTAGTTTAGTAGTCCTACTTTCCATGAGAATACATAAAACAAAAATATTGGAGCCATTCCTTCTTTATGCCTTTTCCAAATATCTAGGTTTTCTAACAATGCACCTAAACCCCTTAATGGTCCAACATATACCTCTTATATTTGTTTTCTCTCTTGATATGTTGCATAATGAATAGCTTATTTTGGCTTGAAGAATACCAGCTTTTATATTTATTCCTGCTGTCTGGAATCTATCTTTTTCTTTAATAGGGTGCTTTATTCAAAATGATTTAAAGTGGAAAACAATGGAAGAAAACATAATAACCTGACTGGATAGTAGAAACATCCTGAATATCATAAAGTAATAATGTGGTAAAGTTGTAGAATAGCAGCTCATTAAAGGAGACATGTTAGAACAAAAAGAGAGGCATTTTTAGATTACTAATTTTATGTTCTTTTTTAAGAGGTGTTAGTGACAATTCACCCTCACTCCCCTGATGGTCCCATATATAGGCTTTGGATATAAAGGCAATCAAACTAAAAAAAACAAAAAAACAACTGAAACAAGGAAATGCTTTACAATATGCAGCATATTTATATTAATCTAACTATTGTGTTTTATTATATTATTATTCCCGATTTTATCTCATTTAAAATAGTATTCATTTTCCAATATTTAGCACAACCACTGAGGCTAAATTGGATGTCTTGACTCTACACAGAGAAACAGTATTAACAAATAAACAAACAGTAATAAACAATAATATTTGCACATAAAGGGAGTGGGTTGGGTCAATTTCATGGTAAATTTGCAGTAGGCCATATAATTTAGCTAGGATAAAAGTGAAAACATCATTTGATGTTTTTTTATACTTTTTGATTATTCATATAAAATACCTTTGGGGCCCCTTTAGAGGCTGAAGATACAATTAGCCCCAGAAGCAATTATTCAATTATTAAACAGCAGAAAAAAGGCATCAAATGACATTTTCAATTTTATCTTAGATAAATTATAAGACATATCACAAATTTACCATACTGGGTGTAAATTGTTGTAAATACAACTTCAACCATAAAAAGAGCAAAAAAATAGCAACCTAAAAATGCCTCTCTTGTTGTTCCAGTATATCTTCTTCTGGAGAGCTGCTGTTATTTTACCAAAGAATTTAATTGTTTAGTGTTTCTTTTAGTTTTTTTTTTTATACATCTCTAGGGTTAGCCTATATCTGGGGCCATGAGAAGGCAGAATGGAGTGCATTGTCAGAAGTGACCATTGTATTAGGGAAGTGCAAAAAAAAAAGGGAATCTGGCCTACCTTTTATTTGGTATTTTTATGATGGCAGCCTACTATGTGTTGAGAGTGTAACTACCAAATGGATGCCTAGAATTTTACTAGTAAATCTCATCAGAAACCCCCAAGAAACATGGGCGTAGGCAGCATACTGTCTAGGGGGGGGGGGGGCAGTTGATAGTTTGATGGAGTTTTATCAAATGCTTTTTCAGCCATATCTAATGTAAATTTGAAGGTCTAGGGGGTCAATTTGAAGGTCAAGTTCTACCAAATCATATTATTGAGTTAGGACTAAAGTGAATGCACCATTCAATGCCTTTTTTTATGCTGATTACAAATATAATAATCATTTCTATCGGAAATGAATTTCAGCCCCCCCTATATATGCCAATTCAGGGTTAGGTTAGGTATATATAGGGGGGGGGGGCTGAAATTCATTTCCGATAGAAATGATTATTATATTCGCAATCAGCATAAAAAAAGGCATCAAATGGTGTAGGCCTATTCACTTTATTTCTAACTTAATAATATGATTTGGTAGAACTTTACCAGCGGGGCAGCTGCCCCCCCCCACCCAACGCCCAAGCCCAGAAAGGCTAGCTAGACTTAATTATTTATTTCATGGAGTAGCTATTGCCTCTGCTTAATAGGAATACAAGTAGGCCTAATCTACAATCAGGTCACTTGTATTTTAAGGTTTAAAATGTAGCCTAGAGCACTTACTTTGAAAGTTTTTTGTTCACCAGCAGTAGGACTCATACTTGAGAATGTGGTCTGAAGGACAAAGGGTTATTTTGAACTGTCAGCTGAGTAGTTGGGACGATTTTGGTTTTCAAGCCAAGAAACAAGTTTATCAACGTTGTAATATTTGCCTAGTAAACGCCATCTATTTTTAATCTGCCTTTAATCTAATTAGAATATTTCCTCAGAAATTTAATTTCGGATTTCGAGCCAAGAAAGAAATTCCACATCTTTTTAATATTTGCTAAAAAGTGGTAAATTTAATACACCTAACAATGCAGTTAGTATTTTCGAAAGGGCTATAGAGTATGAAGGCTGATAAGAGGAAACTCGAGGTTGCTTCAGAGAAGTTATAAAAGTAAAAACATTTATATTTTTTCAGTAAAGTGAAAATTTTGTTCTGGCCTTGGGAAGGCATATGGGTTTTGCACCCAACTAATGTTAATTTCTGCTCGTTTTGAGTTTGACTCGGTTAATTATTATAATTTCTGTTCGTTTTGGGTTTCATTTATTTATCGATGCTGATTTGTGGTCGTTTCACGCTTGGTAGATTATTTGATTTTATTTTTTTTCATTTTTTGTTTAATGGAGTTCTTTACTTTTCTTTGAAAAACTTATTTTGTGGAAAAAGTATTTTAAATTAATTTTTTAACAATATCGACAGTTTTGAATTTGGTGATCAAACACCAAAATATGTAATACCTTTAGACTACTCAGTGTTTATAAAAAGTAATGCATTGTCCACTTTGACACCTTTATACTTCATAACCGTAGAAAGTTAAATATTTTTCAAAGTGGCAATTAAATAAATACAATCACTCTTGGAAAACACATAAAAACGTATCCTTTCAGGGGGAAAAAATTCCCAGCATTCCGTTAAGGGGAAACATTTCTGATTATAGTGGATTCATATATCAGCTCATGGGTACTCTTGCGATGTAAGCAAAAGTTGACAGCATATTTTTACCGAAATTACCCCTTATTAAGTTTTTTTCTGTAATCATACGAACTTTCTTGTGTACTAATAACTGCATTAATTACTAATTAACAAATACATATTTAGGATCACAATAAACAGCTGATTCTTTGATTTAATGCTATCAATAGTTAGGCCCTTATACTTTCCTTATCAAACAGTTCATGGTAACGAACTGTAAGTAAGGAGCGACCCGGCTCAATAGTAACCGAAACTCTAAAAAACGGAATTTTGATACCAATAGATACATCAAAGGAATCCGATTCTTATGCTGATTTCAAATATAAATGATAAGTTTTCTCAAGTTTAGTCTTACTGATCAATAGTTACGCGCCTGAAAACATTTGCTTTATTTTCGAAATAAGGGTGAAACAACCCCTAAGAGTCATAGAACTTGAATGAAAATCACACCATCAGATTCAGCGTATCAGAGAACCCTACTATCGAAGTTTCAAGCTCCTCTCTTCAAAAATGTAGAATTTTGTTTTTTTTGCCAGAAGAGAGATCACGGATGCGCGTTTGTTTATTTTTTTTATTTTCCCAGGGGTAATCGCATCGATCCAATGGTCCTAGAATATGGTGAAAGGGCTCATTTGAACGGAAATTAATGTTCTAGTGCCATTTTTAAGTGACCAAAAAAATTGGAGGGCAACTTGGCCCCCTCCCACGCTCATTTTTTCTCGAAGTCGCCCAATCAAAATTTTGAGACAGCCATTTTGTTCAGCATAGTCGAAAATTTAATTAATATGTCTTTGTGGATGACTTAATCCCCCACAGTTCCCAGGGAAAGGGCTGCAAGTTATAAACTTCGCGCATTGTTTACATATAGTATTGGTTATTGGGAAGTATACAGGCGTTTTTAGGAGGAATTTTTTTCTGGTGGGGGGGGGGGGCGCGGTCGGAGTAGGGGTTAAGGGGGAAAATCTTTCCATGGAGGATCTTTCCTTGGGGGGAAGGGACATTTCTATGAAGGGGGCGCTGGATTTCCCAGCATTATTTAAAAAACGATCAGAAATTAAAAAAAAAAAAGTTTTTTAATTGAAAGTGAGGAGCAACATTAAAACTTAGAATGAACAGAAATTTTTAGGTGTATGAGGGGGTTCGCCCCCGATTTAATACCTCCCTCCTCACGCTAAAGTTTTTTAGCACTTTCTAAAGACCTATCTATTCTAATTAACCGGCCTTTGTGATTCAGGGGTTCGTGATTCGAAAAAAAATTTGAACTTTAGCGTAAAGAGCGAGGTATTAAATTGGGGGCGAACTCCCTAATATACGTAATAAAAACATACGAATATAAAAATTCTTTACGCAAGTTAATTCGTAAGCTACGTCAGAGCAAAATTACGAGAGAACCATTTAGCCAAAAAAAGGACAATTAATATTCGAATTAATAAGCAAGAAAGCTATTTTGCCCAAAAAGGAAAATTAATATGCGAATTCCGTTTTAATTATTTATGTCCGGTGTGCCACAATCAAAGCTGTATTAATTCAGAAATGTTCAGAAATTAAATAAAAAAAACACGTTTTTTTAACTGAAAGTAAGGAGCGATATTACAACTTAAAACGAACAGAAATTATTCCGTATATGAAAGGGGCTGTCCGCTGCTCAACGCCTCGCTCTTTACGCTAAAGTTTGACTCTGTCTCACAATTTTATTTTTTAAAATGATAAAAAACTTTAGCGTAAAGAGCGAGGCGTTGAGGAGGGGACAGCCCCTTTCATATACGGAATAATTTCTGTTCGTATTAAGTTTTAATGTAGCTCTTACTTTTAGTTACAAAAACTTGTTTTTTTTTTAAATTTAGTCAAACAGTTCGTGGTAACGAACTGTAAGTAAGGAGCGACCCGGCTCAATGGTAACCGAAACTCTAAAAAACGAAATTTTGATACCAATAGATACATCAAAAGAATTGGATTTTTATTCTAATTCCAAATATGTATGTTCCATCAAATTAAGTCTTACTCATCAAAAGTTACATACCTGAGAATATTTGGGTTATGTTCGAAAAAAGAGGGAAAGACCCCCTAAAGATTATAGAACCATAATAAAATTCACACCATCATATTCAGCGTATCAGAGAACAATACTGTAGAGGTTTTAAGCTCCTATCTATCAAAATGTGAAATTTTGCATTTTTTGCCAGAAGAAAGATCACGGATGCGTGTTTATTTGTTTTTTTTTTCTTTTCCCCAAGGGTAATCTTATCGACCCAGTTGTCCTAGAATATCGTAGGAGGACTCATTGGAACAGACATTACAAGTTCTAGTGCTCTTTTTAAGTGACCAAAAAAAATGGAGGGCAACTAGGCCCCCTCCCACGCTCATTTTTTCTCAAAGTCACCCAATTAAAATTTCGAGATAACCATTTTGTTCAGCATAGTCGAAAATCTAATAAATATGTCTTTTGGGATGACTTAAATCCCCGCAGTTCCCAGGGGAAGGGCTGAAAGTTATGAACTTTGGCCATTGCTTACATATTGTATTGGTTATTGGGAAGTATACAGACATTTTCCGGAAGGATTTTTGTCTGGTGGGGGGGGGCGGCGGGAGGAGGGGGTTACTTGGGAGAATATTTCCGTGGAGGATGTTTCTTTGGGGTAAGGGACATTTCTATGAAGGGGGAGCCGGATTTCAAAGCATTATTTAAAAAACAATCAGAAATTAAATAAAAAAAAACAAGTTTTTTCAACTGAAAGTAAGAATCAACATTATAAATTAAAACGAACAGAAATTATTACATATATGAGGGGGTTCTCCCCCAAGTCAATACCTCACTCTTTACGCTACAGTTTTTTTTTAATGATTTCAAAAGAGCTATCTATTCTAATTAAACTGCCTTTGTTATTCAGGGGTTTGTGAATTTTTTTTTTTAAATTTTAACGTAAAGAGCGTGGTATTGAATAAGGGGAGAACCCCCTAATATACGTAATAACATATGCGTAATAAAAAAAAACAATAAAAAAAAACAAGCGATACGGCTCAATAGTATTCGAAACTTTAAAAAACGGAGTTTTGATGTCAATAAATGTATCAAAAAAATGGGCTTATAATGCTGATTCTAAATATATAAATTTTATTAAGTTTAGTATTAATCATCAAAGGCTACGAGCCTGAGAAAATTTACCTGATTTTTTAAAGAGGGGGGAAAAATCCCCTACAAGTGAAAGAATTTTAATGAAAATCACACCGTCAGATTCAGCGTATCAGAAAACCCTATTACATAGTTTTCAAGCTCATATCTGCAAAAATCTGCAACTTTGTATTTTTTGCCAGAAGAAAAATATACGCATATAGAAGTTCGTTACGTAAGTTAATTCGTAAATTACGTCAGAACCAAATTTAGAGACAGCCATTTAGCAAAAGGAAAGTAAAATTTTTATGCAAATTTTGTTTACTTATTCAATGACGGTGAGCCAAAATAAAAGCTGCATTAACTAAAAAAAAGATCAGAAATTAAATAAAAAAAAAAACAAGTTTTTTAAACTGAAAGTAAGGAACGACATTAAAAGTTAAAACGAACAGAAATTATTCCGTACATGAAAGGGGCTGTCCCTTCTCAATGCCTCGCTCTTTACGCTAAAGCTTGACTCTGTCTCACAACTTTACTTTTAAAACAATAAAAAACTTTAGTGTAATGAGCGAGGCGTTGAGGAGGGGACAGCCCCTTTCATGTACGGAATAATTTCTATTCGCTTTGAGTTTTAATGTCGCTCCTTACTTTCAGTTTAAAAAACTTGTTTTTTTTATTTAATATTGACAAGAATCGTTATTTACTTACCATTCGTTACTAGGAAGAATTTTATTATTTTTTTGTTGTTGTTGCTCAAACCAAATCATACAGCAAAAATGTTTCTGGAAAACTAGAAAAGGGTCACTCAGTCACAAATTACGAGGGAAGGATTTTTCGTGATTACCTCTGCCGGCAATCTATTCCATGTGGCAACCGATCGCCGGATGAAACTCGTTTTCAGATATTCTTGGCGGGGAGTACACTTCTCGAGGTAGTCCTGACGAGTTCTACTTCGCGAGTTGATCGCAAGGGCTTTGTTGTATCAGGAACGCGCTTCGCTAGCTCCTCTATTCTGCTCTCTTTCCTTTGGTTTCCTTATAATGACTTATAGTACCAAATTTCCAGGGGGGGGGGCATGGCCCCCCTGCCGGTGCCCATATTATTTAGGGTAATTTATTTGACAATTTATAGATTATGCAGTTTTTTGATTGTTTACACAGGATTTGTCATTAGGAAAGGGACAAATGTTCGAACCTGGTTGTGTCACAAAATAGTAAGGGTCTAAATGTAAAATTTACACTAAACACTTAACCTAAACACTTTACCAGTAAAATTCTTATTACACTTTGAAAATTTATATATTGAATTTTTAGACTTGCTTCCAATTTAACTTTATCCAAAAAAAGGTGAAAAATAGGGGTACACAAGCATTCTACAGTTGAAAGTATCCTAACAGAGTTAGCTTTAGGAAAACATGTAACTATAAGTATTCAGCAAAAACATGCTTTATGAAAGATGATGAATTAGAAGAATCGTTCCTCTCTAAGGGCACAAGTTTTTTCCATTCCTGGCTTTCTTGAAATCTTTGCCTTTCATGAAATGTTAGTGTCTCCTGAGGTAAAATTCTGTAAACGTCCTCAAGCGGGACCTAGCTATTATGTTTATCCTCTTTTCATACTACGGATCAGGGTAAAACCTAAAATGTCAAAGTTTGCTACTAAGTTCGCTTGGCTATTAGGCTTTTAGGTTTAAACTTTCAGAGCATGATGAGGGGGATGTTCAACTGATATAAAGGCAATGCTTACATACTATAAGAAAAATTGTTTGATATTCAACAAAAATTGTTTGTTATGTTTATCAACAAAAATCACAAGGGTTATTGGTATTAGTTGGAAAAACATTAGATATAGAGGGTAACATATGTTGAGCATTGGTATTCAAAAATTTTCAGCAGCTTCAAAAATTTTCTAGCTAAGGAAAATCACAAAAGAAATGTATTACGAAACAAATTTGCCAATAAAAGTTTTATGCAAATATAATATTTGTAGACGATTTTTGTGTAAGCACTTTGTAGACGTGTAAATTAAACTTTATTCAACTCAATCAACCCAAATTTTATACTCTTTCTGTTACTCAAAAAGACAATTAGCTTCTTTTTTTCTGTCGTAATTCCAACCTTTAATTTGAATTACTATATGAAATACTACTTTAAATGTCACCTTAGTCAAACTCAATATGATATTCAAGAAAATTTCATCTAGCATACAAATCCAAACAATACTGATTAATAAAGTCTGTTTTCGTTTGGAATTACATTTTTTCTGCTGAAAACTACACAAATCTTAGTAATTTCAAAAATTTGACGGAATTGATGTTGTGATTTTCATTAAAATTCTATGACTTCGAAGGGGTTTTTCCCTCTTTTTTGAAAATCAGACAAATTTTCCAAGGCTCGTAGCTTTTGATGGGTCAAAACTAAACTTAATGAAACGTCTATATTTGGAATCAGCATAATAAGCCAATTCTTTTGATATATCAATTGGTATCAGAATTCAGTTTTTAGAGTTTCGGTTACTATTGAGCAAGGCCGTATCCAGGGGGGGGGTTTACCCAGTTTGAACCCCCCCCCCCTCGAAATGTTTGTTTGACTCGTAAAAACGTAACAAAAATGAACACAAACAAATTTTTTATGCATTTTCTGAGGTTTTTTTATGTAACCCCCCCCCCCCCTAAAAAAATTAGTAAGCCTAAGGTACCCTTTAAGGTACCTCTCCCTTAAATCCCTGGTTAATTGCTTTTAAAATGTATAAATCCATAATTGTATGTGTATTAGTACCGTCCTACGTTTAAATTTTCAATTTCAATTTTGGATAAAATTTGAATATAGGCTACTTAAAAAATTGGCGATGAATAGTAATTTTGGTAAGAAGTCCTTGTTAATATTGCTACAAAATAATTTCGGTTGGATGAACAGAAGCATTATTATTTGTGTGGATGGAAACTCTGTGAGAATTTTGATCTTTTACGTAATTGAAGCCATCACAACCTCTAAAATAGGATTCTCTTATCTGTAAATACATTACATAGATTTGTTTCAATACATTGAAGCACTTCATAGAGCTAGACCGATAAAATAACACCATTCAAAATTGCTGAAAAAAAGTTCCTTGCAGTATTTGCCACCCCAAAGAAATCTCCTGGCGGGGCTGATGATTACCTGCCTTGTTATCCACCTCTGTGCTGGTAGAAATAGGAATGTAACATTTTTGCTGTATAGCAAAACAATTTAATTAATTCCTACTCCCCCTACCTCTTTAAAAATTTATCTGAAACCTCGTGAAGACCAAGCAGTTTGTCTATTAAAATTTACTTTTTAGGAATCTACCCTAACCCCACCTAAACAATGACTCACCCCCCTAATTATAGCTGATCCGGAATTACAGATCGCCAAACGTAGCCTAATTTCATTGCAAATAAAGCGAATCAACTTGGTTGAATCCTGTACTGCCACCGTGTGGCATTGCTTCTTTTACAACTGGAAAGCCTAAAATATATTTATTCATACTTTTAAATCAATTAGCTTCTCAGAAATTGAATTTTCTCTGATATGATGTTCCTAATAAAGAGCTTTTCAATAAGATCGCTTCCTCTTTTTTTTTGGGGGGGGTCCGTTATTTCAAAAATCAGGTCAATTTTCTCAGGTTTTTGGTTTTGGGTGGGTAACAATAAACTGAAATAATTCTAAATATTTAGAATTAGCATAAAAAGCCCATACTGCCAGTCAATTGTCACGAGAATAAAATTTTTGGTTTTGGTGAATATTGGTCCAAGTCACTCATTATTTCCAGTTTTTTTCACAAACTATTTGATAAGATTCTCTTGTGACGAATTTTTTTTTTGAGCTTGTGTATTTTTTTTTAGTTGAATAGGACAATAAAAAGAAAGAGGGTTATTTTGACAGCTGGATTATAAGTTCAAATTTTGTTTTCTTTCGCTATTCTATTTTTTTTTCTTAATGTATGAATATATAACGTACTTAAATTCGAGGGGATGAATTGTCCTGTTATGATTGAGGTATATTTTATATGGCCGTTATAAAATCAAAACGTGGTATCTGTGCTGGCAGGATGATTTTTGAACATCTCTACTCGTTGTGTAAAGTATTCTAAGGCGTAGGAAATTGAATAAAGGCAAGTCTTTCGTATAATATACGAATGCAATATTTCTGTAATTTTGATTTGAATTTGATTTTATTTTGATACTAAATGCATAATAATTAAATATATTATTGATTAAACGAATTGATCCTTTTACCAGGAATCTTTGCGGTTTAAAATTTACTGTATTTTGTTTCATTTCGCAAGCAATTTAGTTGCTCTTTTATCTGAGCGTTCTTTTCTATAAGTACTTAAAAATAAACTTATTCCTACGAAAAAAAGTCCTGAAATATATTCCTTGTCACCCAACCAACAATGATATTTTGGTGTTTGCCCCCCCCCCAGAAAATTTTCCGCCGGTGCCCTTGTATTTCAAAAAGCACTTTTGTGAACTAACTAGGCCAACTTGCCAAGCTCTTCTTTAATTGCCTTTCTCTTCTTTCAAAATATTGGACTGCAACCTAATTTGACGGAGCATTACCATTTGCATAATGTTGAAACATTCACTTATCATGCCATTGAAACTAGATACGCAACAGCTCAGGAGTTTCTAATATAAAACTGACGATAACAAATTTTATTAGATTTTAATAAACTTATGAAAATGTCTGTTTTGGGTTAATTATAAAAAAAAATTTAAAAGTCAAGTTGTTCCTTTCAAAATCCTCTACAAGTCCGTGTTAATTTGATTAAATTTTTATGTACCGTTCTTTTAGACAAGTTGAAATGCAATTTGCACAAAAAAGCCTAATTTAGAAGTCCCAGTAAAAAAAAATTAAAAAAATAGTAAACTCAGATTATGTTGCTTGATCAGGGGAACAGAAAGAAACCAAAATTGATGCCTTTATGCGTCTGTTGTCGCCAGACAAGCTAAAAATATTTAACATGGAAGAGATAGCGAGAATTTTTCTTTACCGTCCCCCCTTAAAAAAAACGTCATTCAGTGGAAAAATCTGTCAGAAAGGCCTATAAATAAAATGTAAGTTGTGTTTATTTTCATGTTTTTATTTTCTTTCTTTTGCTTTGAATCGGGTCAAAGATAAAATAGTAATTTTCCTAAAAAGTCATAATAAGTATATTTGCAGGATTCTTTTTGTTTTAACAAGTTTGTGATCCGCATATCAACCCATCCCTATTTCTTTTATAATTGATTAAAAGAGTTTTTAAATAGGCAAATAGAAACTATTTGTTCTTAGGAAATCTCAAATTTTATCCGAATAAGCATATAGGTCTTTATCTAGATTTATATTTATTTAAATTAAAATTAAACTAGTTTTGCAGGACTTTAGTTGTTCTGGGTAACGATGCACTTTGAGCAGTACTAGCAGTTTTTAATGCCTAAAAATCTGATTTTAAAGCGACAAAGATACCTCATCCGCTATCACTTTTCGCAAGCTTGATGTCAGAATGTTATACTTTTGGAGTTTTGGTGCTTTTTTTCTTAGTTTATACTTTTTGGATGCGTAAAGGCTTCTGTGTAGATGTTCTGGTTTATAGCTTGATTAGTTAATTTATTTTTCAATGCAAAGGGAAAACTGCCCACTCAAGCAAAAACACCCAAAATCGATTTTACATAATTAGATTACTAAATTATTCAAAAATCAAGACAAATGAATATACTTTCACAATAAACCTAAAAAAGGAGTCAGTTGTTTGTCGAAATACATAGAAAAACTAAATAAACAATTAATGAAGAAAGCCCGTTTAAAAAAAGAACAGAAGCTTCACCCCAAGATGCAATTTTAAAACGTGTAGAATTAAAAAAACAATGTCTTGCGAGGGGGGAGGAGCTGCCTGCCCCAGATATTGTTACACACCAGATAATACTGCATAGCAAAGAGAATTACCGAGTGGATAATTTCACTTGCCTAGGTAGCTTTATTTGTAATAAGGGTGGATGCAGCGAAGATATAAACAGTAGCATCGCTATGTTAAAAAAACAAATGAAAAAAAAAATGTCTAGTGAGGGGGGAGGGGCTCCCTGCCCCAAATGTTTTACACACCAGATAATACTGCGTAGCAAAGAGAATAATCGAGTGGATAATTTCACTTGCCTAGGTAGTCTTATTAGTAAGGAGGGTGAATGTAGTGAAGATACAAAAAGTAGAATTGCTAAAGTTCATGATATTTTTGTAGCTGAAGAAAAATTAGAAGAACTAGAAGAGATGAGAATTCAAATATAGCTCAGGGTATCAACACTGCGTTCGAGCATTCAAAGATTGTTTATCGGTCAAGCCCGTTTATTTATTCTTAGCGTTACACGAGACGGAAATGACGTCGGAGGTTGGGATGATTATTACTTGAAAGATCTGAATTAACTATTGGATAAACTATATCTATTAACCCCGGAAAATGTAGGATAAGTGAGGGTCATATGTATACAAAATATTCAATCTTTTCAAAATAGAAAAAAATTACGATCTGCAGTGAGCCAAATGGGAATTAATTGTGAAATGTTTGGCATCTTCTCATTCTTCTGGGATTTGTAAATAAGCTATGTTTACAGTGATGTACACTTGATTAATAGTTTTATTCGCATAGTTGTTCATACAGTTTCAGTTAAATAGTTACCGGATAAGTATTTGTTGTTATATTTACGCTGTGGTGGCTAGATACAGCCCTGAAACGTAATAGCTTAAAAAAGCCGAGGAAGAGATATTAAACCTTTTCCAGAAAAATTATTTAAGAATAATTTTGGGACTTTTTTGACTTACCGTATATCAGATTATAAGCTCTGAGGAAAATTTGGCCCACTATCTCATTCCTGGGCTAGAATGAAAGAAGCGTTATGTATCTCATGTTATGGACGACGGATGTTTTTTGGCAGCCTATCTGGGACCAAACAACCTATTGAGGCCACAGTGGTCCCCCGGGGCTGGGAAAATGTCATAAGAAAGGATTTAAGCGAAACTGAAACTTAATGGGAGGGAGTAAAGAGCGAAGCTCTGAACTGGTAGGGTTAGGGAAGGAGCTTGCGCAACTGTTTCGGCCAATGACAAATTGGTGGTACAGTGAGCTGCTAGCAGTACTAATGGTGGTAGTTTCTACAAACGTTGTTGAGGTTTCAGTTTTTGTGAAGACAGTACAAGCAATGAGAAGCAAATGAGATTCAGCAGTCTGAAAAAAGCCACAAAGCGATATTCGAATAACTAAGCATATTAATAAAAATAAATATAAAGGCGGTCAGCCAATAAAAAGTATGTCTGTAATTTTCATCACTTGTGCTCGTGTAGCGATAAACGGCCAGTCCCATGCAAAATACTCTTTGGGAAACAGAAGCTTATTTTGGAAGAGCTACTACAACTATTACTACTAGCAACTCACCGCAGCACCAAGTCACCCGAGGCCAACACAGCTACTCACGCTGCTCCTCCATCCCAATTTATTCAGAGCCTCACTTTTTACATCCTCCCATGAAGTTCCCATTTCCTTTAAATCTTTATTTATGACGCCCTCCCAATCCAGACGAGAACGACCTGCTTTCCGTTTATTCTTAGACGGTTGGCCGAGAAGGACGATCTTTGGCAATCTGTCATCCTTCATCCGAACAAAGTGCCCTAACCATCTCAATCTTTCTTTCATTATAGCCCTAGAAAACGGTATTGAATCACATTTTTCGTAAAGCCTACTGTTTGAAATTTGGTCAGTCAGTCGGGTACCCAGAAAAATCCGAGGCAATTTCGCTGGAAAACATCTAGCAAATCTTCATTTGATTTTCGGAGCGCCCATGCTTCAGAGCCATATTTGACCACTATCATCACTGTAGCTTCTCATATTCTAATCTTGGGTTTCAGACTTATATTCCTATTCTTCAAAGCTTATTTTAACTGAGAAAAAACACCCTGAGCCTTGGCTATTCTACTTCTAACATCTTCACTACTCCCAACGTCTTTAATAATAATACTACCAAAGTAAGTGAAGGTGCCCACCTGATCAATCTTTTCGTTACCCAACGTAACTTTTTCATCTTCACTTATTCCTAGCCACAGTGACTTAGTCTTCTTAAGGTTAATTTTCAAACCTTTTCTAGCACCCTGAATGCGCAAAACCTCTAAAAGTTCATTCATTTTGCTCATACTGTCATTTAGGGTGCTTAAATCATCAGCATAATCTAAGTCCAGGAGAGTGTTTCCTCCCCATTTGATTCCGTGGTCTCCCATTGCCTTTCCGATGCTCTTTAAGACAAAGTCCATCAGAATAGTGAATATAAAGGGGGACAGAGCACAACCCTGCTTAACTCCTGATTTAATACAAAACCAGCTGCTAACCTCATTTCCTACCTTAGCCGCAGCAGTGTTATTCTCGTACATAATACTAATCACTTAAGTGTATTTGTCTGGTATACCATACAAGGATAAAACCTTTGCTAAAGCTCTTCTATTGTAAAGTATTTAACATCAATTCGAGAAGCATTTCCGGGTATCTCCTTTCTTAGTTAGTTGGGCATTTATGCGTCAACGATAGCGGTCCAGGGGGGAGCTCTTGGGACTAAAAGCTAGTCGTGGGAAAGGGGTCGTTCCCAGGGCTGGAACTTCCGTTCCAGGAAAGTTACATTCTTCGCTCATTTCTAAAGGGAGTCCATCTTTCGCCTCCGTCGTAGCTAGTTGTTCTTGTGCTACCTTATTTTCTCTATGTGTATTCTCACGTTATTTAATAAAGACCATGTACCAACGTTTATCGTCTATCTTTGGAATTTACGTAAACCATCACATCTGCCAATATAAAAGGGCATATAGAAAGAACTTAAATAGAGGTTTACAGAGTGGTGACAGCAGAACTTTACAGAGTGGTGGCAAGCGGTTAAGATTAGTGGAGCATATATCACTAGGGGAAAACCTCCAAGTGACATTTGAGTGACCGTTATAAGTACTTACGACATCTTATGCTAAATACTGGCAACATATTGAAGAGTATTTCGCCCGCTACCAGACTGTGATATTGAGCTGCAAACACTACAAAAGACTAATTAATAAGACATCGAAACGTTACGAGCTATTGAACTTTCTTCTTTTCAAAGCGCCTTCTTGAGAAACACTTTCTTTTAAATGAACATTTTGAAATAGGCTGTTACAGAATGCCTAATATGGATTCCCTCGCGATAGCTTCTACCTACTAATTAAAATTTCTACAACTGAGAGTCTCCGGTTGATTTCTACCTTCACATAGCCATTCTACGGTTGGTGGTTTATTTTACCTGATTTTATACAGTCGACGTGTGATCTACATTTGACAGTTTCCAACCAAAATTTAACATTTTGAATTCGATAATCGAAAATTAATTCTCAATTGTGACTACATTTGACGCTAGTGATTTAATTGAAACCAAATACAATTGGATCTGGAAAGGACTATCTTTCGTAAGTGATTTACCACGATTAAACAACCCAGTAAATTTTATTATACCCTTGCTGTTAGAAGTGAAGTTATTGCCCAAAATTTAGCGTCCGTAATTAAAGAACGGTGTTTAAAACAAATATTTAAATTTTTAGAATAACTGCTTTTCAAATTTTAATCTCAATATGTCAGTTTTTATTCCTATTCTCGATCCGGCGGAAACTGGATATAACAAAAATGTTGCTTTTGATTTTGTAAAACAGTGGAGGGGAAATGGCATATTTCCACCTCTTTTATTTGACCCAAATGATCCTGATTTCGATCAAGATGAACTTTATGATTACCTTCAAAAGATCAAGACATGGGTCCCAACAAACCCTCCAACTCCCCTGAGCACCACCCCAATTAATCCTCCAATAGAACAGCCTCAACAGTCCCAAGTAATAGGATTGCTAATTGACCCTTTTTTTAGTAATAACGCCATTCACAAAGTCAGAAATTGGAAAAATAATTAAGTTTGTTACAAAATTTGTTACAAAGTTACAAAAATTGAGTTTGTTGCAAAGTTAAAAAAAATTTCAGTTGTTGTTAAATTGGTCCGATTCAAAGGCTTTGCGTCATTTTTGGCCCATGGTTTGTTTTGCTCCTTTTTTGGGAATCTGCACCCCACGATTATAAATTTGTCAAGTTTAAAAGGTGGATTACTTGTAGTATATACACCAGGCAAAATAGTAGGCAAAATGGTTGCAGAGTTTGTAGGAGTGGCTCAATTTAAGGAAAAGGGTATATCTATTCTATAGAAGGATGCAAAGATTAGGAAGGTCATTTAGGGTGTCCTTAGAAGCCAGGGATGATGGTGTAGTTCTTAGAAGATTTGCTCTAAATTTATTCAAGGAGTGGATCAGACCGTCCTACAAACGGTATTTGTTAGAGAATAGTGCAGAATTTTTTTTTGTTTAGGTGATGCGTATAAGGTTGCAATACAATATGAACAGATAGAACAGATAGTGGGGAAAGGAGACACGTCTTCGTTTTCCGATGAATTTCTTTCTGCGCTGACGAGGGTGATATTTGGACTCAATGATAATGAGTAGGCACTGCGAGATGGTACTGAGTCCTCGCAGGGAGGTTTGGCTACCCAGGAAAAGGGAGCTGGTTTTAAGGTCCCGTGGGATGGTACTGATGCCTCACGGGATGGTTTTTTTGTTGCACTGCGAGATGGTACTGATTCCTCGCAGTGCGGTTTGGCTACACAGGAAAAGGGAGCTGGTTTTAAGGTCACGAGGGATGTTCGTGATGCATCACGGGATGTTTTTTTTGTTGCACTGCGAGATGGTACTGATTCCTCGCAGGGCGGTCTGGCTACCCAGGAAAAGGGAGCTAGTTTTGAGGTCCCGTGGGATGGTACTGATGCCTCACGGGATGTTTTTTTTTTTGTTGCACTGCGAGATGTTACTGATGCCTCGCAGGGCGGTTTGGCTACCCAGGGAGAGGGAGCTGGTTGTAATATCTCGCGAGATGAGGTTGATGCCTCACGGGATGGTTCTAATGCGTAGCGCTAATAGTTATGTAGAGATATCAACAGTAGTACTGCCATTTGTCGAACCACAAGTTAGTAGAGCAAAACCAAATAGGTCTAAACCGAGGCGTTCCGCAGCAATAAAACCCCGAGGATTTTATTGGGAATAATATCTTAACGTCATTGCAGCAGGGTATGAATTTTAAAGTTTCTGCAATTTCATTTATTTGTCGCTGGTATTTTCAGGATTAATTAGCCTTTCTTGGTCATTCCTTTTGCCCTAATCCGAACTTTATGCATAATCCCAACTTTCCTTGTCCTCATCAAATTCAGGGGTATGGAGAAAAGGTCTATTTTAATGTATACAGAGAGAAATGAAGTGTTAAAATATCCAGTTTCCTACTACTGTTGTTAGTGTGGTTCGTTTATACTATGTAAGTTTTTACTTATGCAAGTATTGTGTAGTGTTTGTATTATGTAATTGTTTACTAGTTCATGCTGTAGAATGTTAGTAGGCGAGAAGTGAATAATTTGGGAAGGGAATGTTTTGAATTCAATTAAAGTTTGAGGGTTTAATGAGAAGGGGATAAGCCAAATTTGGGAAATTTAACTTAAAACAGGGGGAGAATCTGTAAAGTATTTAACATCAATTCGAGAAGCATTTCCGGGTATCTCCTTTCTTAGTTAGTTGGGCATTTATGCGTCAACGATAGCGGTCCAGGGGGAGCTCTTGGGACTAAAAGCTAGTCATGGGAAAGGGGTCGTTCCCAGGGCTGGAACTTCCGTTCAAGGAAAGTTACATTCTTGGCTCATTTCTAAAGGGAGTCCATCTTTCGCCTCCGTCGTAGCTAGTTGTTCTTGTGCTACCTTATTTTCTCTATGTGCATTCTCACGTTATTTAATAAAGACCATGTACCAACGTTTATCGTCTATCTTTGGAATTTACGTAAACCATCACATCTGCCAATATAAAAGGGCATATAGAAAGAACTTAAAAAGAGGTTTACACTATCAACAAAATCGAACGCTTGCTCATAATGTATAAAACTGAGGACCAAAGTTGTTTGACAACTCAAGCACTTTTCAATTATTAACCTAAGAGTGAATATGTGGTAGAAACATCCTCTACCTTTGTAAGACCGCACAGTTCTTCTTTTAAAACTTTGTCTCTCTGTCTAAAAAGTATCATATTACTAAATAATTTGCTACCTACAGAGACCAGACTAAAACCTCGATAGTTACTACACTCCTTCTTGGCACTTTTCTTATTCAAAGGTTTAAATAGGGTTATTCTAAGATCGTTAGGTACTTAAAGACAACGAAAAAAAAAATCAAGGTTTTCTGTTGGTTATGGTCATGACTAGTGCTTTAACAATAATAGACAAAATCTGAACGGTATTTTGTCAAACCTATACCACAATCCTTTTAAACCATAAGTTTATTGATTCCTTTGATCGTCCTTAAGCCCCAATCTAATGTATTACTTTCTGGAAAAATGTAATTGAAGGGAAGCAGATGGTCAGTGTACCGCGAAATTGGGAAAATTCGCTCCATTTATTGCCTCAGAATGAAATAACGATATTATCCCAATAACGACTCCCTTTGCTTGCATTTCTATAAATCTAAGAAGCTGGTTCCTAGTTTGGGTGTAGTTGAATATATTCAGATTCCGAAAAGAATATTTTATGCCATGAATGCTATATCAAAGCTATTGAAGCTATAGATTTAGAAAAAAAACAACAAGCAATTAGCTTTCATTTGTTTTCGGATTCATTGAATACACTCGTTGAACCTTTTTGGCCAGACAAGGTTTGATCATAGACAGCACAATAGTGCTGCCTAAGTAAAGAGTGAAGTGGGTTCTATATATCATTTTGTTCATTTTTTTAACAAGGCACTTCGTATGAAAGGATTTGTCATAGAAACTTGGAAAGAAGCTCATTCGATTGGATCGGAGATTCTAGTGTCCTTTTAAAGAGTCAAAAGTGATTGGAAAATAAGCCCCCCTCCCTCTCCCCTTTTTTCCCTAAAGAAATCCGACAAAATTTTGAAATAGCCATTAAGTTAAGCGTAGTTCAAAGGTTCTATAACTATGCCTTTGGGAATGTCAGCATCCCCCTCCCACGGCCCTTGGGTCAATAAAATTTCTGAAAAAGAAGTTTTCCAAAGAGAAGTAAGGACCATACTAAACTTAAGATCAGCGGAAATAAAAATCTATGATAATTCGAACCCAAAACGCCCAGAAACTACTATTAAAGAATACATGAAACCCAAAACGAACAGAAATTAAATAAACAATCATATCAAACAAACATACAACAGGTACCATAGAAATGAATAAATAAATCTTAAAACAAGTAAAACTTTAAGTTGTTTTCCCTAAGTTTGACTACTGCCCGTTGCCCTAACTGTAAAAGTCTAAAGCACTTTATTAGAACAAATTATGTTACAAATATTTTCTTTTGTACTAATTACAACATTGAAAATAATAGTGAAATAAAATTTTGTGTAAACTTTTAGGAACTACAGCAAATATTCAGAATTAATGTAGTTATCAAGGAAATGGGATTTGACTAGGAAATGGACTTTTGATAATTATATTAATTTTGAATATTCTGCCTCCGAAGAGACTGGTGTATGTTCAAGATCGAACACAGAATTCTCATAAAATCAAAGGCTTAAAGTTGAAATTCCGAGATCCATATATTATTTTGAAGGTTTTGAAGGATTCATTGTTTCTAGTCCAAGAGTTGTCTGGGTCTTATTTAAGGAGAACTGTTAATGCTCGGTTGGTGAAGCCGGTGAAGGATACAGAAACCTTCTTGCGTTTTAACCCGGTGTTCAGACAAGAAATTGAGAAAATAAAGTACCATGATAACATTAATGAGAGTAAGGGAAAGGAGAAAAAGATTGTAGAGGCTAAGGTTACCCACAGCTATAGGTTACGGAAAAGACCAGGGCTTGTAACACTATTGGGATAGTCTAAGTCTCAACTTCCTCTAGTTGATTCTACCCAAACATCTAATTCTGCAACAGAGACCAGTATAGAAGCGAGAGAAGATGAACTGGATCTAAGAACATTGGAAACTGAAATAAATTTTTATGGGGTCTGAATCCGAGGTAGGTAACTCAGAGTTCGACAAAAATTCTGGACAACCAGAAATTAATTTGCTACAGATACCAACTATTCAGCAGCTTGATGAACCAATTATGACTCAATTGAGGTTAGAGCAGAGAAATATAGGTAGTTTAGAAGTTAGGGAGCCAATTGCCGTAGGACCTTCTAGACCTAGTATACCTAGAAAGGTAATTAGACCAACGAAGTCAAGAGGATTTTACAAAGAATATTAGGAAACATAATTTGGTAGAGATAGTGATGGGATTTTTCTTCAGATTTTTTTTTTTATAGAATAGAACATTGGAATTTCTTCATTTTTTTTTGTCAGTTGGAATCTATGGTTTTTTTTTGGAAAGGTAGGCCTATATTTGGAAGTTGATTTTAGGATTTGCTGAAAGCTCATCAGCTGACAGTTAGAAAAATAAAAAAAAACAATTGAATTGAGAAATAAAAGAAAGGATAAATGCCTTGACTTTGTTCATTGGAATATTTTAAAATCTTCATTTGTTTTTTTAAATATATGAATGGTTGTCTTCATTGACTGGCATTTATTGTAATGGTGTATTTTTTTCTTTAATGTCTATTCACTTGTTTAATCTGTACTGTGTATTTATTAATTAGGTGTAGGGAATGCGAGTTTTCTGTGAACAAGATTGCAAGCGTGACTCAAGACAGTGCCACTTCTTTATCTAAATAGCCTTATGAAAATTTTAACTCAAGAAATGTGAAAGAGATAAGTGATCGAAAATTCACATTTGGAACCATGAGAGAACTACAAGAAAAAAGTTTGAAGCCATCTAGAGTTGGGTGACTCCTTCGAGACCCTGTGAAGTGATTCTGAATAATATAGAATTTTCTGTGCATAGTTTTTTTCTCCTTTTAGTTTGTTTTTATGTTGGTGTCGGGTGACTTAAACAAGGAAACTCATAGTGTTTGGAAAATTATTTTTGATACAAACAATTTCAAAAGGGGGGGGGGGGAATCTGTAAACTTTTAGGAATTACAGCAAACATTCAGATTTAATATAGTTAGCAAGGAAATGGGATTTGACTAGGAAAAGGACTTTTGACAGAATATTCAAAATTAATATAATTATCAAGGAAATGGGATTTGACTAGGAAATGGACTTTTGGCAGAACATTCGGAATTTTAATTATGAGTTTCGACCCGGAAAGGCCCACTTCCAAAGTTTACAGATATTGGGTTTTTGATTTGTTAGTGTGCAATTCAACGGACCATGGAAGTGATTATATATTGTATTTCTGAAGCGTTTAGAGTTAGTTCTTGTCTTGTCTTGATGCAGTCAAGCTCTTGTATAGTATTTGTTTTGTACAATAAAACACATAGTTTATAGCACAGTTTATAGACAGTAAGCTTATCGCAGATAATTTCTGGTCTTCGGTCTCGGTGCGAACAAAAAGCTCCTCCCACTTGTTTCTGCCTTAGCGGATTAGTCTGTTATCGTCAATCACTGAGAAATGGTTACCAAGTGCATTATTCGTAATTGCGAAAGCAGAAAAAAACTGGGTGAGCCAGCCAAGTGGTTTGCAAGCGTCCAATCTAACAGTTTTTATTTAATTTATTTAAAAATTTTTAATTATTATTTTATTTACGTGTACTAACCTGATCGGCATTTGTTGCATTTTCTAAAACCGGGGGCGGGGGGGTTGATGAAATTTGTTAAAATAAGGAATTTTTTCTTCTTCTAATAACTGGTGGGGTAGGTGTGATGGTTTCAGGGGCGGATCCAGGATTTTTTTAGGGGGGGGGGGGGCTAAATAGGTTGATCCGACAAACTTACGTTAGGAGCAAGTTTAATTAATGCAAAATTGCGTTAATTAGGTAAATTACACTACTTTAGACTACTTATTTTGGCAGAAACTTTCTCAAAATGCCTTTGAAACCAACTTGAGACTTCGAAACCTATTTTTAATTCCTAAAAACATCTAATAATAACATTACACTACTAACTACCAATTTTCATGTATGTATTGGAATAAATTAATTTAAAATTAGTTTCTTCAAAATTAGTGTTCCAACGTTGAAGCCAAGTTTCGCGTCCAAGAGAAATCTGACTTGTCTACCCGCGAAAAGATCTGATAACGCCTATGTTTCTATCTGCAAAAACGTTCTCCGGAGCACTCGCACCCCTGTCCGGGTTTTTATAATGGGAGAGATGGAGAATGATCATACTGCTAATTATATAAACTGTGGTTTATAGTGAAAGAGACTCTTCTACCTCCTCCACGAGAACCCATAACTGAATGATTCGGCTACGTTACCAAAACGCTTATCAAAGTAAACCCTTTATCAGCAGAAAAAAAGGTTTACACTTGAGCTGATGAGCTTTCAGCGATTAATATCACTATATATCAAATATTCACTTTAGTTTTATTAGTTGTTTCCACGACTATTCAAGACACCTATATTTTTCAGTAAAGCGCCAACGACACAGTAGGCCTTATACTTTTACAGTCAGGGAAGGGGACAGAAGCCAAACTCTTGTTTGTAGTAATTTTTGTTGTTTTTTAAGCTTACTTTGCCATGCTTAACACGTTGTAAGGTTTATTTATTCATTTATATTAACTCCTGTTGTATGCTTTTTTGATTTGATTGTTTATTTAATTTATGTTCGTTATGGGTTTTATTTATTATTGGGTTTTATTTTATTTATGTAGAATATTTATTGTAAGTTTTAAGTTTGATTTGCACATTTAATTTAGATTTTACTTGCTTTAAGATTTATTTATTAGTTTATATGGTACCTGTTGTATGTTTGTTTGCTAAAATTGTTGTTTTGTGTTTAATTTATTCTTTAATAGCAATTTCTGGTTGTTTTGAGTTCGAATTATTATAGGTGCCACCACTTTGTAAACTTTCTGGGTTCACTTCTCTGTAAAGTGTGACTTCTTCTCTTTGGAGTCTTATGGTAGCGTTGGCCTATTATCTGCGTTCTACCGGTGGAGGATGTCTAGAATCTCTAACCATCATATATTTTATGTTTAGAGTATAAAATGTTTATTTATACATATAATACAGTGAATGTACATATGGCGAGGACAGATACAGAATTAGAACTGGTTCAAGTACTCTAAATTGGTAGCTTATATTCAGCACAATATGCAGATACACATCAGGACATTTGACAGAACTGCTCTATTTTAATCCGTCAACTTCTAGGAATTACAGCAAACATTTAGAATTAATATAGTTATCAAGGAAATGGGATTTGACTAGGAAATGGACCTTTTGACAGATATTTAGAATTTTAATTATAGATTTCAACCCAAAAAAACCCACTTCCAAAGTTTACAGATTTTTTTCTTTGTACTGATCTGAAGTTAAATATGGCCTTTAATTTTGCTCGAAAAATATCTTTTTCAGAATTTTTTTCAAAAATTAGTTTCTGTTCGTTTTTGATTGCCAAAGTTTCAAGTTTTCAAAATTCCCTATTTCAATTTTTTTTTTAAACATCAAAGTATCAAAACTAGCATAAAATTCAAACAAAGTATCAAAGCAAACAAAGTATAAAAGTAATAATAATCAACTTGCATAACTCACAGCCCTTTCCCCGGAGGTGGGGGGGGGGTCACCCAAGCTGCGATTTTAGTGTACCATGTGGCACTTTATGTCGGCTTTATCGAGAATATTTAAAAAAAGATAAGACATCAGGAATAGCTTTTTGAGTAGTTAAACAGCTCTCTATGATGTTCCAGTGACTCAATAGCGACGAAAAAATAAGGACATATCACTGCTGCTCATGTAAAAAAATTATTTTTTTATTGTTGTTCCATGAGGGGGGTTTTAATTGTTCTCTATAAGATTTCAACAAAGGGAATTTAAACAGTGTACTTTTTGATTTGCTAATGCGTCATTTTTAAATGACATGCAACTGAATGACGTGATACACGGGGCTGTTGGAATGGCGCGTAGTTCAACTGCGAGATTTAGTCTCCTATCATGGGCGCGGGAGTTGAAGGACGTGGAAGGGGGATATGGACTTTAATATTATCAGTAAAGGTGACAAAAAAGCCGAGCTTATTAAACTCACCATAACCCACCCAAAAGGTTGTTTACAGTATACACTACTGTCGCCTGCAGCAACTCATTGCTGACAGCCTTTGTAAAATCTGAGTCCACTATTTAATTTATTTTCGTTTGATGGTTGTGCAATGTTTATTTATGTATTCTGTAATGTTTTTTAATTTAATCGAGTAACGTCTTCGTTAAATAGTAACTTTTCTTCGTTATCACTTGAAGAAGAATGTCCTATTGAAGACTTAGGGAAGGAACTGGCTATATTTACTTTTTAACCGTTTGATACATCCCCTCCCCCCATCAGGTGGAAGAGTTCATGCACCCATGGTCCCAGAATAAAGATGACTGGGCTGCTACATCTTCTCTAAATTATTAATTCAGAATAAGCGTGTCCGTAGGCTCAGCAATGTAAGATTGCCAAACTTTTGGTTGCTTAACCAGTTCCGTAAAAACAAATTTGTCTAGCTCTCAACTTTGATGTGTTTTATAACGTTATTAAAAACATAACTTGTATCAATTATATTTAGTTATAACAGGCTAGAAACAAATGAAGGGCAGAGCTCTTTATTTTCTTTCTTTGCTCAGAATCAACTTTAGAAAAGCAACGGAAAGTGGAACAAGAAGAAGGGATTTGATTCCCATCTACGTTTTCTTATAGTAAATAATAACAGAAAGTGAAGACAATCTTAAAAGTGAAAGCATCTCAACTTTGACCAAATTAATTAACAAATCTGATCCAATGGATGGTAATGGTTCAGCCTCAGTTTTGGCTCATATTTGCGATGGCATTTTCCAACAAAGAGACTTGATTTTCCCTTAGATAAACGGGAGAAAATTTGTAACAGAATCATAAAAATTTTCAGGCATCTTCGTAAACCCTTCTACTCCTTCTTGGTGACATGGTTTTGTTTACTTTAGTAGTCATCTGGTACTGGTATATATGTACTTGTAAGCGTGTAGCCGAATCTTCCAGAGCTAAGGGTACAAGGGTTCACGTGAGAGCAGATCGAAGAAGAATATCTTTACCATAAACTATTCATTTATTCTACAAAGTCTATACCCATGGTTTGTAACAACCACAAGAGAAGAACTTTACAGAAGTACTGCACGAGAGGAACTGCTTAAAACACTACAGAAATCCGCTTATAAGTGTTTCTCAAGGTTCTTAGAAACACGTTCTTCTATATTAAAACTACCTATATTAAAGACAAAGCATCATAATTTCTATAAACCTGTGTTCAACTTAGAGTTCTAGAATCCAATATAAATTGCAAGATAGCATTGACCCACATTGCATTAAAATTAGGTGGCATGTTTCCTGTTTCAAGACTTACATTCAACAATTTACATCTTTAAAACACACCCAGGCTTGTGTTTTTCACAAGTTTTCCTAAGCCCCTTTCCTCACAGGTGGTTTTAGAGGAGGGGGTTGAGGGAGCACTCGCCCCGGGTGCAGAAATTTTAGGGGCGCTAATTTGAAATAAATAATCTAAATTTTATAATCATGTTGTATTTTTCGAAATTTTTATCTTTATTAAAACAAAGTAGAGGTCAAAATTGGCAGAAAGTTAGTTACTTACTGTAATACTTATATAATAATAATAAATACTTGCTGTAAGTGTAAGCAAATTAAAGAGGTCAGAATCGCCGCTGTTTCCCCCTGAAGGGTAGCCCATGTCCGTTGACTATCCGAATGCAGTACCTGATCTAGGAGGATTACTCCCCCCTAACATAGTCTAAAGTAGTGTAATTTTACTTAATTAACGCAAGTTTGCGTTAAATAAACTTGTTCCTAACGCATGTTTATCGGATCAACATATTTTGCCCCCCCCCCTAAAAAATCTTGAATCCGCCACTATCCAAATGTGGACCCCCTCTTTCCCCCGCAATAAAAATGCTGGAGCTACGCTCCTGCCTATAAATATTATCTTACACTATGTTTGCATCATTTCAAAGGTTTTACCAAAACGCAGACCTAAGAGTTTAGTTAATATGAAATTAAAATCACTGTTATTTAAAACATCTTTCCTCAGAGATCAAAAGCCTTCTCCTGGGAACTTTTTTATAATTAGAAAAAAAACCATTCAAAAGCAGTTAGCATTCTTTTTCAGCAGAGTTTATTGCTCAGATTAAGCAGTAATAGGTCCATTCAGTCCATTCATTTTGAAGGTCCAATATTGTTATCGTCCTCCCTTGTCTCTAACAAAGAAAGCACTTTTATTGCTTGTGCTGTAATTACGGGCCATTATCAATGCAATAAAAGAAATTAGGACAAATGGTTCTCCTTATATTCGATATGTCATATTAAGAGCTATTTATGGCAAAGCATAACAAAAGGACAATGACCAACTTCTTCAAAAATAGACACGTGACAAAATGGGTGACCAAAACTAGATTATCTAGAGCCTGAGTAAAGCTAACGTGCGTACTGTTCTATGTGCATTCTCTTAGGAGCAGAAAATTAGCCTGCAGAAATTAGAAGATTAGGTACTTGTCTAGAATCCGGTAAGCACGCGATAAGTGAAATTTCGTTAATGCTAATCAAATAAAACAAAATAGGATGAAAAAAATAATAGTTCAGAAACAAATTTGGGCTATATATTTGCACATTAGGGGGAGGGGGACGATAAAGCATAGCATATATTAATTGCGTATCCTACCCAACCTAGGTACCTTTTAGTCCCCTTAAACCCCCAAAAACCAAAGTTTAAATATAGTTCCCAGAGTGAGAAACCCTTTGTTTATACAGCGTCTTATATGAATTTCCGAGTAATGCCTATCTGATCTTCGCGATACAATTCTCGCGTGCTTACCGGATTCTAGACAAGTACCGAAGATTAATTTATAAGGCTCTTAAAGACCTATTATTAGCCATGATATTGCTAACTTTTAGTGTACAATTAAAAGTTTCTAAAAAAACTCAAGCAAGTTTAGTTTTCAGCAAAACACCAGATTTTAGATTCTACAGATTATAGAAAATATTACAAGTCAGTTTTTTTTTTAGCCAGTTTTGAGATTATATTAACTTACAAAAAAGTGGTATCCAAAAAACGTTTTTCGAGGAAAAGTAAAGAGCCATTCCCGACCATAGAATCTTTCGGGCGGTGTATGAAGTTGAATGTGCTGTTATTGTTCTCTATTGTCCGTCGACTATATCTGAATAAATATCTTTTTACCCATATAAAAAGAGGAGTAGAATAATAAGAACTTTGAAAGCCCTCCACATGGGCTGCCACTGAGAATTTAACGCCATTCCAAGATTCTTTTGCAAAAACATCTAAAGGTTTGGAATAAAATCCCAACTAATTAAATAACGATAATGCATACACTGAATAGGCTATAGTCTTTGATGGTAATATTTAGTAGCCTTGTCTCTCGACCATTAAAACTTGACTCGAGAACAGGATGACTGAAGATAGGAATTATTGCCACAAGTTTGGTTTAAACCTTTGGATATTTTTGTTTATTAAACTTCATTTTACAGACAGGATGCACGTTATTTGGAAATATTGAAGCCTACTTTAGGTTAGGCACTTGATTTCAAAAGCTACATTAATTCCCATTTAGTCTAAATGTTGTTGATGGTGGTTGAATATTTTCTATATATATACTAAAACTGCATGGCTATAAGAGTAGAACTATGTTTCATAGTCATTTTCTAGTTGAATTTTGGGAGTCAGACTTTAGGAGCTCTAAAAAAAGAATCTCGAATTAGTAACAGTTCCCGTATTTTTTCCATCCTCTTGAGTCCTTGACTTGACTTAACTTGCTTTATTTACTACTAATTACAAAATATGCACACAATAGCCCGGAGAATGCTAAAAAAGCCTGATGGTGGACGGATACAATCCTCTTAATATTAACTAAATTAACTTTAAAAAATGTACATTAACACTCTCTCAATTAGGGAGAAAACACTCTCTCTCGAAGGTACCTCCCTCCCAAGGGTAAAATAGAATAATTTCTTTTAAGTTTTTTGTATGTAAGAATCAGAACCCTTATCCCTTCCCAGTGAAACATTAGCTTTATTTAAAAAAATGTTAAAACACTGAAAAGAAATAATGCTAACACAATTTCAGTAAGCAATGGGGAAGGGAGGCTAGTCTGGGCGATTAGACCCCATCCCCTTTTTGTGAAAAGTTATCTTTAGAATAATGAAACAAAGATCTTAAAAAGATAATGTCCTGAGATCCTGTATTTAATGAATCTAAGTAAAGGTCTAAGTCAATGGGTGTAGGCTAACTGTAGTCAGGGCTTCACCAAAGACAAAAAGAATGAGATCCCCTGCAAAATTAAAAGACTCAAGTCATTGTCATACCGGTTAAGAAAAACAAGGCTTTAATTTCTCAAATTGAAGCGACTGGTTACAAAGGGCCAGACCCTCGGAGGGAGCCAAATATCCTAATATTTTTCTTTAACAGAGTTTTTCCATAAAAATAATGGCTATAACATTACGATATATTTTTATTTAGGAAAGTATCGTCAGAATTTTCTAATAAAGCTTAATTTCATGAAAATTTCCTGGGGTTTGCGGTAAGATTATAAACAAATAATATCGATTCAATCTTAAAGGAATCAAAAATGTTTAAAATTAAAGGAAATAAGGAAACGAGATGAGATAAAATTGACTCCTCCAGTAAGGACACCGGGCTAAGACCCGCTATGTAATGGACCTAGAGCGTAGTACCTATTAACTTCAAAAGAGGTAGATAGCTACCTCATTTGATTTCAGAAATGATGAAATGGGATTTTAAGTGAAACTTGAGATTTTGTTTCCATGGAAACACAGGAGGGAAGAGTATATATTTGCTATTGGATTATATTAACAGCTATCATCTTGTTGACATTACCCCGGGACCTCACTCATCATAAGCACAGATAACCCTATGTAAGAGTCCTTTGAACTACAAAGGGTAAATTTTTCGCAAATCATATTATTGACTTACGAATAAAGTAAACATACCACTCGATGCCTTTTTTGCTCTTTCCAAATATAATAACCATTGTTGTAGGAAATAAATTTTACCCCCACCCCTATATGTACCGATTCGGGGTATATATTTGCACATTAGGGGGGTGGGGGTAAAGTTTAAACTTGCCTCCCATTTAAATAAGAAATAAAATTTACCCCCACCCCCCTAATGTGCAAAAATATGCCCTGAATTGAAGTAAATATAGTATAGGGGTGGGGGTGAAATTGATTTCTAACAAAAATGATTATTATGTTGGGAAAGAGCATAAAAAAGGCATCGAGTTGCATGTTCATTTTATTCGTAAGTCAATAATATGATTTGCGAAAAATTCACCCTACAAAGAGAGAACAATTTAATAAAAGATGAAATATATTCTTCTGGAACGCACTCATAGGCACGTAACCAACCACTAAAACTGGCACCTGGAGACTCGTAAATTCTTCCGGACCCCCCTTCACTCTCCAGTATATCACCTGTTGTAATAGATTCACACCACCAATGACAGAAGCTTGAAAGTTAAATGGTCCTTCTATCCCAGGGGTGATATTTACTTGTCAGAGATTTATTACTCCATTACAACCCCTGTAAATTATTGTATAGCCGTTAACGGGTTTTGTTCATACCAGAGTAGCAAAATATAGAAATTTCCTTAGTGGCCATACTTAGAATTATATAATATCTTCTATAATCTCGTCACCAGATTGGAGTAGAATTACACCAAATGACTCAAGCATTGATTCCAGTGTAACATAAGATATAGGATCATCATATTGCAAAAAAGAAAATTGAGGGGAGTATACTGCAATATAAAATAGCCATAATTCTTTAGAAAATGATAATTTTAAAGACCAATTCCGAATTATTTTTGAAGACCAAAAACCACGATACACTCTGTTTCTGTGAAACGACATTCATGGCAAAAGGTTACTGAGAGACATATAGGAATTTTGGGAAGGCTGCTTTGTTGACTTAGTATCAGAAATAACTCTGAAAAACTGCACTTCCCAGAAAGTAGCCTATATGACATTCTTTTAAAATAATGGGTATTTCGATTTCTAGAAGGAATAGTTAGGGAAGTATTCAGAACTTGGGCTTGCTTTGACAACTAGAACACAATTTTTTTTTTTCATTTAGATTTTTTAGTTAATAGCTAAGTTTTGATGTGGAGAACCACCATTTTGATGTATTCATAAGCTTTTTTGAAAGCTGTTAAAAAATATTAAAAGTCATCATAAGAAAAAACAGTTTTACTATTGTGATAAACGTCCTTCAACACAATACAGTTTTCTAGTCCAACAGCTCACGCCTGGAACAATCCAGAGCTATCCCAAGGGCTATTTAAAAGTTTTAAGAACCCCCCCCCTACAATTTTTTGTGGGAGATGGGATATTGTATTTGAATTTTTTCTATTTAATTCATCTATCGTTTTAAGTTTTTAGGATTATAGTGTCTGTTGTTGTACTTGGAAAACAAAAGTTATATCAATTGCCTTCTTGACTAGTGTTACACTCTTACCGTTTTTATTTACTTTATATGTTTTTTTCTTTGTCTTATTGTTAATCATGTTTGGTGATAATGCTTACTTCTTCAACGCTATTTTTGTATCTAAATAAATCAGATTATTCATTTTTTAGCCCGCCTCTGGTTACATGAGTTTTTAATAAAAGTTTTACAGCTCAGGTATGTATACTGATTCTTTTGGGAAAACTCATGATTTCGGGAAATCTGGACCGCGAGGCCTCTCCCATACCACTCCCCTGCCTACATTTCTGATGCGACTACTGTTGATGGTGAGAAAAGATTTGTAATGCATTTGCATTACAAATCTGTTCTCACCATCAACATGCAGCACTTCAGAACTGAATAAGATACTTAAATAACTGATATAACTTTGCAAAGCTATCTTGTCCTTTTGACCTCTGTGGAGATTACCTTTTTTTCCTTGTTTAATTCTTAATCTTTTTCTCCTTAAATTTTTATATATTTTGACTTACGGAGCTCCGATATAACAAAAAATTACTTTCCAAGTTTCATCCGAGACCCTTGTACTGTATGTAATTTTCGCTCATAACAATGAAGATAACCGAAATGAGAAATTACGAAACTCTCTATCGAAATTCTTATAGGAAGAATGGGAATTACCAAACGTCTAAACTAACTCTCAAACTTTCTTGTGGATATAGCTTTTGGTTCAGACCCTACAGTGTAACAAGATAATTGACTGAACTAGATAGGGATGCAAGTAGTATGGCTATAATATATACGAAACTTACATCATATAAAACTACCGAAGAGATTATATTCGGACCGAAAGCTGTATACAATATGGAGCTTACAATTATGCAAATGAGATATCTTTTGATACCTTTAATTATATAGGAATGATCCAATTAAGGTGTTCGTCCAGTATAGCATAAATTAAGATGTACGTTCAGTATAACATAGCATTTAAATGGTCTGAAGGGTCTTAGCTCAGAATATCCAGATAAAACCAGATGACAATAATAAGAATTTTTATTTGGATTGAATGAAACAGGTAAAGGGTTAAAATAGCTTACCAACTAAAGATAAGTCTGAGGGAATGTTGACTTCCATGTCATATAAATGCAAGAATGGGATTAGCATATATTCATCCTTCACAAGTCGATTGATTCAATTGACCTAGCTTCACTTCTAGGCTGCGATCGTTATAATACACAAGTACCAAGTGAGGAGTGCAGCCAGTAAAATTATTGTTTAACATTTGAGTATGCTGAAAGTTGAAACTAATAAAGTCGTAGGCGCCCAGAAAATCATTAGAAATCACGTAGTGAGGTGGTTATGGATTTGACGACAACTATAGGGGGTAGGCTATGCTATTGGAGCTACTACAAATTCTTCTTACAAAAATACAAAATAAATTTTGCGCTCTGTATTATTCGATGAAAAGAAATCCAGTAGTAAGGGGGCTATGGATTTGACTACACCCATAGTGGGTATACTATTGGAGCTACTACAATTGCATAAACTTGAAACTAATAAAGTCCTATTCATTTTAGGGGATGATACGGCAGCCATTAGTCATCCATGTCCCAACCTCCAATGGCTCCCATACCCCCTCCCTCAATTTATTGGCCCTTCCGCCATTTCTTAATACTTTTTTTTTAAGTTTAGTTTTTTTACCTTTTTTTAACTTTAACTTATTATTTTCTCTATTTTTAAACATAAATTTATTTCAACTATTTTTTACGTGTCTTAAAATAACTTGAAATATAATTAAAAAAATCACATTTAATATTTTTGAAAAACAAAAGCATATATAGATATGCTACTCGGGATTTTTACTATTAGATAAATATTGTTTTTAGTAGCACTTTTCTTCTTTTTCATAAGTATATTTTTCCATGGATAATTATTTTTCATGAAATTTTTTTAATTTTATCGATAAACAGAAGTCTACTTCCAACTTGTTTTGGGTATATTTTTCAAATGAATCATTTTTCCAAAATATTTTTTTCATGGATATATTTTTCCATGGGTAATTATTTTTCATGAAGATATTTTTAATTAATTGATAAACAAAGGTTTACCTCCAAATTGTCATGGGTTTGCTTTTTCAAATGAATAATTTTCCCAAGGTATATTTTTTTATAGGCTTATCTTTCCATGGATAATTATTTTTCATAAGGATATTTTTAATATATCGATGAACAAAGATATACTTCCAGGTTGTTTTGGGTTTATTTTTCAAATGAATCATTTTTCCAAGGTATATCTTTTTAATGGATATATTTTTCCATAGGTAATCATTTTTAATGAGGATATTTTTAATATATTGATAAACAGAGGTTTACTTGAAATTTTTTTAGGGTATAATTTCAAATGCATCATTTTGCGAAGGTATTCTTTTTTGTCATGGATATATTTTTCCATGGGCAATTATTTTTCATGATGATATTTTTAACATATCGATAAACAGAGGTCTACTTCCAAGTTGTTTTGGGAATATTTTTCAAAAGAATAATTTTTTCCAAGGTATATTTTTTCATGGATATATTTTTTCATGAGGATATTTTTTAATAAATCAATAAACAGGGGTTTACTTTCAAATTGTTATCGATTTATTTCTTCGAATGAATCATTTTCTCAAGGTAAATTTTTCCATGGATATATTTTCCATGGATAATTATTTTCACGCAGATATCAAGGAGGCACACTTGTGCCTCTATAAAGAGGCGACCCACCACAATGTTAAGCGATTTCAGGTCCTAGAGGTCGCAGAGAGACGGCGGTAATTGCATTTTGTAGCCCAAGCTCAAACTAAGAAACTTGCAAAATTTCATCCTCCTCCGACTTTATCTTCATGGGGTAAACTGGGCCGGAAGTTTGGACCCTCCCACCACAGCCCCCTTTAACGTTGTCCGATTGGGCTGAAATTTAGAGGTTAAGCTTTCCTAGGGCCCGGTAGCTTATCCTCGAAATTTCAGCTCAATCCTATCACTCCTTCCCTGTTTTCAAAAAACCAAATATAGCCACTTAAAATTCATCTCTTTTTTTTTTTCTTAGCCACGCCTACAGGCCACAGTTGGCACCGGATCCGGTTGAATGAGGACTCATTCGAAGCAGAATTCGACCTGTTAGGGCCTTTTGATATTTTCAGACCGAAAAAATTATCCCCCGAATTTACATTTACGAAAAACCTCGTTTTCCTATATTAGCCCATGTTAATTTTTCCCTCCACAACCCCCCTTTAACGTTGTCTGATCGGGCTGAAATTTAGAGGATAAGCTTTCCTGGGGCCTGGGAGCTTATCGTCGAAATTTCAGCTCAATCTGATCACTCCTTCCCTGTTTTCCAAAAACCACATATCAAGATTTTTGGGAATTTGCTTGCGTCGAAAATACCTTCTATTTGCTAAACAACAATTACTATTGTGTTTGTATAGTCCAGCGGCTAAGACTTCAGACTTTCAGGCGGAAAACTCGGGTTCGATTCACCATCAGAGCAACTTTTTTATATACTTTGAAAAGAAACTCAGTTTCTTTTTTAAATTATTTGAAAAAAATTACGTTTTCTAAAGAGTTAAAGAGGCTGAGTTACAAGGTCGACCCTTAAAACGTACAGGGATTAGGAGGCACAGTTGGGGGGCTGTTAAAGAGGCTGAGTCACAAGTTCGAACCTTAAAACGTACAGGGATTAGGAGGCACCCTGTACGACGTGATTTGAGTATTCAGGAATTAAAAGCCTTAACACAAGAATGTTCAAGAGCGGGGGGTTTGGGGGCGGAAGCCCCCAACTTTAACTCCTGACACGATCAGCTAACAGTTAGTCAAGCAATAATAAGTAATAAACTGTACAAAAACGTGCAGAAATTATTTGAAAAAAACTACGTTTTCTAAAGAGTTAAAGAGGCTGAGTTACAAGGTCGAACCTTAAAACGTACAGGGATTAGGAGGCACAGTTGGGGGCTACCACCCCCAAACCTCCGCTTTCGCAGCCTTTAAATATAAAAAAATTTCTTTAAACTGAAAGTAAGGAGCGACATTAAAACTTAAAAAGAACAGAAATTAGTCCGTATATGAAAGAGGCTGTGCCCTCCTCAACGCCTCGCTCTTTACGCTAAAGTTTTTATTGTTTAAAAAAAGAGTTGTGAGAAAGTCAAACTTTAGCGTAAAGAGCGAGGCGTTGAGGAGGGCACAGCCTCTTTCATATACGGAATAATTTCTGTTCTTTTTAAGTTTTAATGTCGCTCCTTACTTTCAGTTTAAAGAAATTTTTTTTATATTTAAAGGCTGCGAAAGCGGGGGTTTGGGGGTGGTAGCCCCCCAACTGTGCCTCCTAATCCCTGTACGTTTTAAGGTTCGACCTTGTAACTCAGCCTCTTTAACTCTTTAGAAAACGTAGTTTTTTTCAAATAATTTTTAATATATCGATAAACAGAGGTTTACTTCCAGGTTATTTTGGGTTTATTTTTCAAGCGAATAATTTTTTCTAAGGCGAATTTTTTCATGGATATTGTTTTTCATGGATATATTTTTCCATAGGTAATTATTTTTAATGATGATATTTATTATTAATTATCAATAAACAGATGTCTACTTCCAAGTTGTTTTGAATTTATTTTTCAAACGAGTTATTATCCAAGGTATATCTTTTTATAATGGATATATTTTTCCATCGGGAATTATTTTTTCATGAGATTATTTTTAATATATCGATAAACACAGGTCTACGTCCAAGTTGTTTTTGGTATATTTTTCAAATGAATCATTTTTCCAATGTATATTTTTTCATGAATACATTTTTCTAATGGGTAATTATTTTTCATGAAGATATTTTTAACATATTGATAAACATAACTTTACTTCCATGTTATTTTGGTATATTTTTGAAATTAATCATTTTTCCAAGGTATATTTGTTTTTCATGGATATATTTTTCCATTGGTAACTATTTTTCATGAGGATATTTTTAATTCGTTAATAAACAGAGGTCTACTTCCATGTTTTTTGGGGTATATTTTTCAAATGAATCATTGATCCAAAGTTATTTTTTTTCATTGATATATTTTTCCATGGGTAAATATTTTTCATTAGGATATTTTTAATATATAGGTAAACAGAGGTCTACTTCCAAGTTGTTTTGGGGTACATTTTTCAAATGAATCATTGTTCCAAAGTATATTTTTCTCATGGATATATTTTTCCGTGGGTAAATATTTTTCATGAGGATATTTTTAATATATAGGTAAACAGAAGTGCACTTACAAGTTGTTTTGGGTATTTTTTCCAAATGAATCATTTTTCCAAGGTACATTTTTTTATCATTGATATATTTTTCCATGGGTAACTATTTTTCATGAAGATATTTTTGAATAAATGAATAAACATAGGTCTACTTCGAAGTCATTTTGAATATATTTTTGAAATAAATTATTTTCCCAAGATATATATTTTCATGGATATATTTTTTCATGGGTAATTTTTTTTCATGAGCATATTTTTAATATATCGATAGACAGGGGTCTACATCCAAGGTTTTTTGGGTATGATTTTCAAATGAACCGTTTTTCCAAGGTATATTATTTTCATAGATTTTTTCATTGGTAAGTATTTTTTAATGAGGATATTTTAATATATCGATAAACAGAAATCTACTTCTAAGTTGTTTTGAGGTATATTTTTCAAATGAAACATTTTTCCAAGATTTTTTTTACATCGATATATTTGTCCATGGGAAATTATTCTTCATGAGAATATTTTTAATATATTGATAAACAGCGGTCTACTTCCAGGTCCTTTTGGGTATGTTTTTCAAATGAATCATTCTGTCAAGATATTTTTTTTTTCATGGATATATTTTTCCATGGGAAATTATTTTTCATGAGGACATTTTTAATATATCGAAAAACAGAGGTCTACTTCTAAGCTGTTTTGAGTATATTTTTCAGATGAATCATTTTTCCAAGGTATTTTTTTTCATGGATATATTTCTCCATAGGAAATTTTTTCATTGGGATATTTTTAATATATCTAATAAACAGAGGCACGTCGCGCTAAGTAGACCTAAATGAACCTAACTTTTTGCTTGTCTCTCTCACCATGGCTTTGGGTTCCGATCTTGTGTGCTGCCATCTATAAAAATATTTCCACGAAAAAAATATACCTTGGAAAAGTGATTCATTTAATAAATACACCCAAAACAAATTGGGTAGAAGACCTCTGCTTATTGATATATTAAAAATATCCTCACGAAAATCATTACCTTATGGAAAAACATATCCATGAAAAAAATATTATTAGGTAGAATGATTCATTCGAAAAATATACACAAAACAACTTGGAAGTAGATCGCTGTTTATCAATATATTAAAAATATTCTCATGAAATCATTCAACCATTTGAATCATTTTTCTAAGATACGTTTTCTTATCATGGATATATTTTTCCATGGGTAATTATTTTTTATGAGGATATTTTAAATATATCGATAAACAGAGGTCTACTTCCAAGGTTTTTTGGGTAAATTTTCAAATGAACCGTTTTTCCTAGGTATATTTTTTTAAAGATTTTTTTTTTCATTGGTAATTATTTTTAATGAGGATATTTTTAATATATCGATAAGCAGAAGTCTACTTCTAAGTTATTTTGAGGTATATTTTTCAAAAGAAACATTTTTCCAAGGTTTTTTTTACATTGATATATTTGTCCATGGGGAATTATTTTTCATGAGAATATTTTAAATATATGGATAAACAGCGGTCCACTTCCAGGTCCTTTTGGGTATGTTTTTCAAATGAATCATTCTGTCATAAATATTTTTTTTTTCATGGATATATTTTTCCATGGGTAATTATTTTTCATGAGGACATTTTTAATATGTAGACAAACACAGATCTACTTCAAAGTTGTTTTGGGTACATTATTCAAATAAATCATTTTCAAGGTGTTTTTTTCATGGATATTTTTCTCCATAGGGAATTTTTTCATGAGGATATTGTTAATATTTCGAAAAAACAGAGGCACGTCACGCTAAGTAGACCTAAAGGAACCTAACTTTTTGCTTGTCTCTCTCACCATGACTGTGGGCTCCGATATTGTGTGCTGCCATCTATAAATATATTTCCACGAAAAAAATATACCTTGGAAAAGTGATTCATTTAAAAAATACACCCAAAACAAATTGGGTAGAAGACCTCTGCTTATCGATATATTAAAAATAATTACCTCACCAAAATAATTACCCATGGAAAAACATATCCATGAAAAAAATTACTTGGTAGAATGATTCATTCGAAAAATATACACAAAACAACTTGGAAGTAGACCGCTGTTTATCAATATATTAAAAATTTTCTCATGAAAAATAATTTCCCATGGAAAAATAATTTCCCATGGAAAAATATATATATGAAAGATATATACCGTGGAAAAATATTTCATTTGAAAAATATATTCAAAACAATTTGGAAGTAGACATCTGTTAATCGATATATTCAAAATATCCTCATTAACAAATAATTACAAATGAAAAATATATCGATGAAAAAAATACACCTTGGATAAATGGTTCCTTTCAAAAATATAACCAAAACAAATTGGAAGTAGACCACTGTTTATCCATATATTAAAATTATCCTCATAAAAATAATTATCCACTGAAAAATATATACATGAAAAAACATATCTTGTAAAAAGGATTCATTTCAAAAGTATACACAAAACAACTTGGAAGTAGAACTCTGTTCATTGATTTATTAAAAAATATCCTCATGAAAAAATAATTACCAGTGGAAAAATATATTCATCATAAGAAAATAATATACTCAAAAACAACTTGGAAGTACACCTCTGTTAATCTATATGTCAAAATCATTCTCATGAAAAATTAATCACCCACGGAAAAATATATCCATGAAAAAAATATACTTTGGAAATATGATTCATTTTAAAAACATAACCAAAACATCCTGGAAGTAGACCTCTGTTTATAGATATATTAAAAATATCCTCATGAAAAATATTTACCCATTGAAAAATATATCCTTGAAAAAAATATACCTTGGGAAAAATGGTTCATTTAAAAAATATACCAAAAAACAACTTGGAAGTAAACCTCTGTTTATCGATATATTAAAAATATCCTCACTAATAATAATTACCTACTGGAAAATATATCTATGAAAAAAATATATACCTTGAAAAAATGGTTCATATGAAAAATATAACCATAGTAATTTGAAAGTAGACATTCGTTAATCGATATATTCAAAATTACATCTTGAAAGATTATTACTCATGATAAAATATATCCGTGAAAAAAAATACCTTGTAAAAAATGATTCATTTGAAATATAAAACCAAAACAACTTGGAAGAAGACCTCTGTTTATCGATATATTAAAAATATCGTCATGGAAAATAATTACCCATGGAAAAATATATCCATGTAAAAATATATCTTAGAAAAATGATTTATTTGAAAAATATACCCAAACCAGTTAGAGGTTGACTTCTGTTTATCGATATATTAAAAATATTCTCATGAAAAATAATTACCCATGGAAAAATATATCCAAGAAAAAAAATATACGTTGGAAAAATTATTCATTTTAAAAATATACCCAAAACATCCTTGAAGTAGACCTGTGTTTATTGATATATTAAAAATATCCTCATGAAAAATATTTAGCCATAGAAAAATATATCCCTGGAAAAATTTTACTTGGGAAAAATGGTTCATTTGAAAAATACACCCAAAGAAAACTTGGAAGTAAACCTCTGTTTATCAATATATTAAAAACATCCTCATTAAACATAATTACCTATCAGAAAAATATATCCATGGAAAAAATATAAACCTTGGAAAAATTATTCATTTGAAAAATATACCCAAAAACATTAGAAGTACACCCATGGAAAATATATCCATAAAAAATACCTTGGAACAATGATTCATTTGAAAAAATAAAACCAAAACAACTTGGAAGCAGACCTTTGTTTTTCGATGTGTTAAAGTATCCCCATGAAAAATAATTACCTATGGAAAAATATATCCATGAAAAAAACAAGAAAAGGAGAAAAGTGCTACTATGAGCAATATTTTTCTAATAGTAAAAATCACGACTAACATATTTATGTCATTCTCATTTTTATTTCGAAAATAATAAATGTGAATTTTTTGTTTTAAGTATATTTCACGTTATTTTAAGACATGTAAAAAAAGTTGAAAAAAATATATGCTATAAAAAAAAAAGTTAAAAAAATTTCAAAAAAATTAAACTTAAAAAAGTATAAAAATGGGGGAGGGCCTAAAAGTTAGGGGAGGGAATATTGGGGCCCTTTGAGGTTGGGACATGGATGACTAATGGATGCCGTATCGTCCCCAAAAATGTATACGACTTATTTAGTTTAAAATTTTTTCAATATGTAGCAGCTCCAATTGTATGCCCTTATGAGCGTTGTCAAATCCATAAATCCCTCACTACTGGATTTCTTTTCATCGAACTTTGTGTGATACAGAGCGCAAAACGTATTTTGTATTTTGTAAGAACAATTTGTAGTAGCTACAATAGTATTGCCTACCCTCTATGGGTGTCGTCAAATCCATAACCGCCTCACTTCTTGATTTCTAAGGATTTCTAAGGATTGTTCCGTGTTTCTATATTAAATTTCTTTTCTCGGTACCTACGAATTTACTAGTTTCAACTTTCAGCATACTCCAATACTAAACAATATTTTATATTGGCTGCACTCCTCACTTGGTACTTATGTATTATACCGAACACAGCCGAGAATTGAAGTTAGGTCAATCGAATCAATCGACTTGTGAAGGATGAATATATTCTAATCCTATTCTGTCATTTATATGACGCGGGAGTCAATATCCCCTCAGACTTACCTTTAGTTGGTAAGCTATTTTAACACCTTACCTGTTTCATTAAATCCAAAAAAAAAAATAGTTTTATTATTGTCATCTGGTTTTATCTGGATATCCTGAGTTAAGACCCTTCAGACCATTTGAATGCTATGTTATACTGAACGTATATCATGATTTATGCTATACTGGACGAACACCTTAATTGGGTCATTGACCTACATAATTGCAGGTATCAAAAGGTATTTCATTTGCATAATTGTAAGCTCCGTATTTTGTTCAGCTTTTGGTCCGAATATAACCTGTTCGGTTTGTTTATATGATGTAAGTTCCGTATATGTTATAGCTATACTACTGTTGCACGCGTTATAATATGGTTCTTTGATGCCAATCACCCTATTTCGTCCATTAAGTAAAAAAAACTAGTTTTTTCAACTGAGAGTAAGGAGCAACATTTAAACTTAAAACGAACAGAAATTATTCAGTACTTGAAGGGGTTGCCCCCTCCTCAACACCTCGCTCTTTATGCTAAAGTCTTTTAGTAGGTCAATTTTAAAAAAGCTTCTTACCGTTCTAATTAAACAAACCTTATGTTTAAGTAGTCGGTCTTAAAGATTTGGGACACAATTCAAACTTTAGCGTAAAGAGTGAGGTGTAGAGAAGGGGATAATCCCCTCATATACTTAATATTTCTTTTCGTTTTAAATTTTAATGTTGCCCCTTACTTTCAGCTGTAAAAGTTTGTATTTTTATTTAATTTCTGATCGTTTTTTAAATAATGCCAGGCAATCTGGCTCCACCTCCACGGAAAAATCCCAGCTCCTTACGGTATATTCTCTAGAAAATTCAATCCTGGTGAAGATTTACCGCGGACAATTACCCTTAACATCTTTACGCTTAAAATTGAGTCGGTAAAGAGAAAGCAAGACATAAGAAGAATTTCTTATAGAAATTCTTGTAAATTCACCCAGTGCAAAATTTTTCCTGAAAAATTAGCCCCCTAGAAAATTTCCTCCCCATGAAAACTTCCCCAGGAGAAACTTCGTCAATCCCACCCGAAAAATATATGCACAATTCCCAATAACAAATATTATACGTAAACAACGGTCAAGTTATATAATTAAATAACTTAATAACTTAAAGACAAATTTTATAACATATTAGACGAAATTTTATAACTTAAGCTTTATATTTAGGGGCTAATGGGGGGAGCGTATTATCTCTAAATGCATGGTTTTTCAGCCTTTCAACTATAATGAACAAACTGACTATCTCAAAATTTGGATCGGACGATTTTGAGAAAAAAGAGGCGTTGGAAGAGGCCTGGTTGCCTCCAATCTTTTTTATTTCTTAAAAAGGGCACGAGAGCTTTTAATTTTCGTTCTAATATGCCCTCTACCGATATTCTAGGACTATTGGGTCCATACGATTACTCCTGGTAAAAAAAAACACGCATTCATGATCTTTCTTCTGGCAAAAAATACAAAATTCCACATTTTTGCAGGTAGTGGCTTGAAGTAGACTCCGGCGCCGCACCGATAAGGGAAGACCGGCGGCGGTTGGGCCAAAAATAGCAGCGCCGGCGCGCCACCGACGCGACCAATGTTGACCGCAAACGTTAATGTTTTCATCAGTCCTTCTCAAATCCCAGCTTGAATTTATAAAAGATTCGGGCCTATTCATGAGTAAAAAACTTCGCAAGTCACTAGCTGGACGCTGGTCTTCTTCGTTATTCATCAAGAGAAGTAGAAATCTAGTAGTAACGAAATGGCTGTGACGTTTCAGAACCCTTGCATAATAATTTAAATAATAGTTAATAGTATCGCCGTGGCATTCGATAAGATCCAAAGAATCTAATTAAAAGGGAGCGCATACAAGAGCCAACTAGGCCAGTAGCCTATGTGAAATCCCAAAATGAACAAGCCCCAATGGGGGGCCCTGGGTCTATCAAAATATTTCTATGGTTTCTCAGGGAATTTTATATCATTTTCTTCTGTCTCCGCTTTAAGTGAAAAAAGAAATAGCTATTTGGAATCCCTGCGTTTAACTAAAAAATTGAGATATTATCATTTAAAAATGATAGCCACCTATCCCCCCCCACCTATAGGCAATAACATACAATTTGCTTGTGAATCGTATGTTTGGAGTCACTTCTGTTTCAATACTAAATTCTTCAACCTTGTACATACTCTATACCTAAATTGTGCTTGTGTCTCAATAGAAGGTTGTTTTTTTTTGGGGGGGGGGAGGGTCGGGGGGTAAAAAGTTTTCAGAAAGAAGATTGTATTTTCTTTAATCTATCAGGTGTTCAATAATTGTGTATTAAACATTAAGAAAACGTATCTAAAAATAGCAAAAGAAAACAAAATTCTGCAAACTTACGAGTCAGCTGTCGCAACAATCTGTTGACTATCAATTTCAAAATCCAACTGAACCTGTATAGTGTATGCGTTCCGTTCAACTTAAAAATAAAATTCTTGACTACGAATTATACAAGAATCTTATAGCAATTGGGAAACTGAATTTGAAATGGTTTAATTCTAATCAAACAGTTCGTGGTAACGACTTGTAAGTAAAGAGCGATGCGGCTCAATATTAACCGAAGCTCTAAAAAACAGATACCAATTTTGATACCAATAGATACACCAAAAGAATCGGATTTTTATTCCTGATTTCAGGTATATAAATTGCACCGAGTTTAGTGTTGCCCATGAAAAGTAACCAGCCTGAGAACATTTGCCTTATTTTCGAAAAAAGGGAAAAACACCCACAGAAAGTCATAGAATATTAATGAAAATCACACCATCAGATTTAGCTTATCAGATAAGCATATTGTAGAGATTTAAAACTACTATATGGAAAAATGTGGAATTTGGTATTTTTTTTTTTTGCCAGAAGAAAGATCACAAATACGTATTTATTTTTTTGTTTTTCGTTCTTCCCAGGGGTGATCGTATCGACCCAGTTGTCGTAAAATCTCGCGAGAGGGCTTATTCAAACAGAAATCAAAACTTCTAGTGGCCTTTTTAAGTAACCAAAAAAACGGAGGGCACCTAAGCCCCCTCTCACGCTCATATGTTTCCCAAGCTCGCCGGATCAAAATTTCGAAATAGCCATTTTGTTTAGCATAGTTGAAAAATCAATTAACTGTGTCTTTAGGTATAAAATGACCCTCCACAGTCCCCAGAGGAAGGGTCGCAAATTGTGAACTTTGCCCATTGTTTACATATAGTACTTGTTATCGGGAAGTATACAGCCATTTTTATTTTCATTTTGGGAGGGGGCTTGTGTTTTGGGGTGGAACCTTCCTTTGAGAGAGAAATTTCTGATGATTGAATATTCTAGGGTAAATGTTACACTGGGGGGTTTTGACAGAATTACTATACGAAATTCTTTTTAATTGTCTTACATTGTTTTGCCAAATTTTTTATATGGAGGTGTTCCGGGGTAATTATCCGGGGGCTTTTTTTGTGTGTTTTATTTTCTGGGAAATAATTTCCACGGAAGGGGGCATTTCTGGAGAGATCGAGAAGCCGATTAGAGATTAACGACTTATTCCAATGAAAAAATTCTAAGGAGAATGTTTCAGGGTGGATCGTTCACAAACAATTTTATAGAGAGGGGGGATTCTCAACGTTGAAGGAGTTGTCTGGCGGTAATTTGACGGAGGAGGGGGGTGCACCTTACGTTGGATGAAATTTACACAGAGGAGTTGTCCATGAGGGGGAAGGGTATATTTCATAGAGGGTGAGTCAGATTTACCGGTATTATTTGAAAAACGAACAGAAATTATGCCATATTTGAAGGGTTGCCCCCCCCCCCCCTCTATATCATATTCTTTTCGCTAGAGTTTGACTGTTTACTAAAATTGAAACACGGGGCTGTTTAATTAAAATAGGAAGCTTTTTTAAAAGTGCTAACAGCTTTAGCGTAAAGAGCAAGGTATTGAGGAGAGGGCGACTCTTCATATCCGGAATAAGTCTGCCAAGATTAATATGCAAATTATGTTTTAATTTTCATGCACGGTGAGCCAAAATTGAACTAGCATTAGCTGAAAAACGTTCAAAAATTAAATAAAATCAAGTTTTTTTTTTAACTGAAAATAAGGAGCGATATTAAAACTTAAAACGAACAGCATTTATTCCGTATATGAACAGGGTTGTCCCCTCCTCAACGCCTCGCTCTTTACGCTAAAGTTTGACTTTTTTTCACCACTCTACTTTTTAAACAATAAAAAACTTTAGCGTAAAAAGCGAGGCGCTGAGGGGGGGACAGCCCTTTTCATATAAGGAATAATTGCTGTTCGTTTTAAGTTTTAGCGTCGCTCCTTACTTTCATTAAAAAAAAAACTCGTTTCTTTTTATTTAATTGCAATTGCAATTGTATCTGTCTGGTTTATATGCAATCAATCAATCATTCAATTTTATTCAGTCAATAAACTCAACAAAATACACATCAATATAACCTACCCCGTAAGGCTCTAAGGCAAGGAAAAAAACAGGGGAGAAACAAAAATGAAACAAATGCATAAAAAAAAACACTTTCAACATCACAAATTCGCACCTTTATGAGACTCAAGACGCAAAAAAAAATCAGAAAAAAATCATATGAAACAATGATCCACATAAAAAAAAAGAAAATCAAAAACTAAACAGGGGACTACCAAGCAATCAATCTTTTTTTTCCTTTCTTTTTTTCCTTTCTTCCTCTCCCTCCTTTCTCTTTCTTTCCCTTTTTAATTCTTTATTTAACAATACAAATCATAAACAAAAATTACATCAACAAAATCTCCCCCATAAGGCTCCATGGCCGGGAAAGAGCAGGGGAGAAAAAAATAACAACACAAAAGGTATATATATATATATATATATATATATATATATATATATATATATATATATATATATATATATATATATATATATATATATATATATAAAATCCAGTCGCCCACCTTAACAATCCCCAGAATGACAAGCTAGGCAGGGGGTAACACATGAATTCACCAATTCAAATAAATATCCAACTCAATCCAGAGACATCAACTCCAAGGGAAACCAGAAAAAACTTAATTACTTACTAGGAAATCTCTAGCATAATTTTTGAACATACCAAACGAGTGGCAGCTTCGTGCAGACACAAGGAGCGTGTTTCAAGTCCTGCTGCAAGTTGTCAGAGGGTTGAAGTCAGACCTCACTGATGGAGTATGAAGAATCTGTAAATTGCTGGAAGTGCGGATATGATAAGTCGGATATGATAAGTCAGAAACAAAAGATATATTATTACATAGAGCAGCAGGAAGATGGCCGTGCAACTATAAAAAGATGAAAGAAGAACAAGAAAGAAAATAGAGAGATTTAAAATCAAGCAAGGGTTTAAGTGAAGATCGGTTAGTTTCCTTAATAAGAGTCCTTGCTTTATCATAAAGTTTTGAAATCGGCATCAGAGACGAGGGGAAAGTTGACATGCAAATAACAGAACAATATGAAACATAAGACTGAACTAGGCTGTAGAGCAAGATTCTAAGAAACGACCCTGGAAATATGTGTTTGAGCTTTCTAAGAATTCCAAGACTCCTGGAGACTTTCCTTTTGATCAGGTCAATATGATGCTTGAAGGAAAGATTTTCGTCAGGCAAGATGCCTAGGAATCGAACGTAACGATCCTTAGGTCTACTTAGAGCGCCTCTTGATACGTGTATTTAATTTAAGTCAGGGCAAGCCTTTGAAACTCTAATGAGAAAAAATGACTTCCCGACATTTAAGGGAAGATAATTTACCATTGGTAAATTCTACCATTGGTAAAAAAAAAAGAGTTATCCAAACCATTGGGTAACTCTTTCAAAAAGAACATTTATCTTTGAACGAAGATCAGACTCAGTTCTACCAGCTGTGCCAAGAGTACATTGATGTAGATTAAAAAGAGTCGGCCCTATAACAGTTCCTTGTGGAACGCGAAACTCTATTTCCGAAGGGTTAGAAAAGTGCGGATCAACCGAGATGGCTCGACCAGATAAATATGATAGAAACCAAGAATAATCATTCCCTGTTATACCAATATGGGACAGTTTCCAAAGAAGAATCTTGTGTGTTAATGAGTCGAATGCTTTTCGTACATCGAGAAAAAGAGCAGCAGGTATTAGACCAGAGTCAAGAACTGAATATAAATAATTCAAAAGAGTTGCGCATGCATGCTGAGTTGAGTGTTTTGCCCTAAAACCAAACTGAAAATCATGAAAAAAGCGTTTAGAATTAACAAAATTAAGAAGTCAAGAAAGCATAGCATTTTCAAATATTTTACTAAACACTGATAAAAGGGATATGGGACGATAATTTGTAGGATCATTCCTTGATCCACCTTTAAAAGGAATAATAACGCGAGTACACTTTTAAGCACTTGGGAAAACACCATTTTCAAAGGAAAGATTGATAAGTCTCGTGAGGGCAGAAATGATGACAGGAAGAATGAACTTTACAACCTTAGTCGGAATACGGTCTGGGCCAGAAGATGAAGAACCCCTCAAACCATTGACAATTCTGGATATTTCAGCTTCAGAGGCAGGTTCCAATGCCATTGATTCAGGACAAGGCGTTTCAAGGTCAGACCTAAAGTCAAGTAGAGAAGAAGAAGGACTTACAGAAGATGCTTAAGTTTTGCCGATATTAGCAAAATAGAAAGTAAACATATCTTGAACTTTTAGATCACCCTCTTCATTTTCGCCTTCCAACGCAATACTTGAAGGGGCGGAACGAGGCAGAGAAGATGGCTTGATAACAGAATTGATTATTTGCCATGTCTTTCTAATGTCTTTACCACACGCAGAGAATGTTCTGTAATAAAATAACGATTTTGCTTTTCGGCAAAGTGAATTGTAAACTATTCTATAAGCTTTGAAAAGTTGAAGTCGAGAATCACGAGAAGATGGCTTATAGGACCTGTAAGCCTTCCAAAGGTTATTTTTCTTCCTCCAACTTTTAAGGAGTCCTGGAGTCATCCAAGGATTAAAAGGGGTTGTTCTTTTCAACGCCGGATTCAACTGGGGCGCAACACATGTGTCCAAGGTAACTTCTATCAAAGAATCATAAAAAGAATTAAACAAAGAATCTATATCAGATGCATTTTCAGAAATACTCCACAAACAACCCACCGACCGTGACCTAAGAAAATGGAAACCCTGATCATTAAATTTTAAAGACGAAAAACCAGCTCCTTGGTTCCTCCTTTGCAACGCATCGGAAAAAACATACGTGGAAAAAACAAGAAAATGGTCTGAGATATCACTCGTCAGCACAAAATTTTGCACCAAGGTCAACGATGAACAAATATTGTCAAGCAAAGAAGCAGTAGTGTTAGTAATGCGAGTTAGAATGCATGCAGAAGGTAATGCTCCACAAGCGATCATTGTTGAAAGAAAATCCAAGGACCCACTAGGAGACCGGTATATATAACCAACAATCAAAGTTTTACTTTGGGTTTTAATCTCAATAAATATGGATTCAAGTATTATATCTTCATTTCTTGACAGGTCACGTCTAACAGAGTACGGAAGACATTCCGAAACATAAACAGCAAGGCCACCTCTTGCCATCCTATTTGGATTTAAACATCCCATCTTGTACCCAGTGAGACGCAATAGAGATTCATTTTTCGAATCAAGGAAAATCTCACAAAATCCAATAAAATCAGGGTGGCCACTACACGCTATTTTTTTCAACTCATCAAAGGAAGAACAAAGGCCTTGTACATTAAGCTGAAGCACAGAGAAACTACCATCTCGTTTGGATACTCGATCTAATTCCGATACATATTTACTACTAACTGAAAAATTGGGATTTGATGGTGATTTATTAGAGTGACCTACGGAATTATTAATAAAGCTAAAAAAAATCTATTGGGTTATTTTCAAATTGGAGCAGTCGCTCAAAAAAAAAAAACAAAAAAAAACCATAAATATCAACTTTTTCTAAGACACTAAAGGGTGTCAACAAGTGAGCGGATCAATACAAAATGTAATCAGCAATAGACCTTATTTTCTTTATTGCTGAGCCTACACTAGGCTTTGCCAATGTGTGAACCTAATCCGACCACGCATTACACTGACCATACTTGTCTTTAGCCGTATTCAAAATGTCCCGGCGACGCTTTGTTAGGGGCTCCGAGATAAAAATACCAGTAGATGCAAGTCTAACTTCTGCTTTAAACACTTTTCGGGGTACGTCTTTGCTAGAAAATTTAACAATGATCGGAGCAATTCTAGTAGAACGTTCCTCAGTCTCTGGGGTCTGATTATTCAAGCGGAGACGGTACACATTGATCGGATCAGAAGGCGAGAGTTCAGTCAGAGACATTTTGCTGTTCAGAATTTGAAGTATTGCCGTGCGAATTTCCACATTGGGTGATTGTTTGGCCCCATGAAATACAAGGCTGTCAAGTAGGGACTCCTGATCAAAATCATCCAGCTTTGTTTCAATTCGAATGATTCTGTCCTCGAGATTCTCAATTTGAGTTTTCAGACCCCTTAAAGCCTGTTCAATTTTTGCAAACTTCGGATTAAACTCGAGTGTGATTAAATCATAAACCTGGCTGATTATTAGTTCAACAGGCTCTTTCATTGACCTTGCATCATTAAACTTTTCAGTCACTTTCTGCGTTATATTTTCAAGCAAATCACATTTCGTCTTCTCTAGCTGGGTTTCAGTTGCAACTAATTGCTCATAAATTGGAGCAACGCTGGAAGAAACCAAGGTGGACCCTACTTTACCTTTAGCTTTCAGGGCTAAAAATGTCTTCGAAAGAGTCTGATAAATTTCAGGAGTATTATAGAGGAAGTATTATAGTATTATAGGAAAAGTAACACAATAGACGAAAATTAACGAACAAGAGAGTAGTGAAGAATTATGGTAATAAAAAGTAATATTTGGTAGGGATAGTCACTAGAGATAAAGCACTAGGGGTGGCACCGTGATTGGGTGATCTTCGGGGATTCGGTGAACCAATTTTTTTTCAGAGTGACACATAGATTTTCGGGGAAATCCCTGAAAATTTGGAGATAGCGCAAGCCCTGCTTGATTCCTAATCAGGAAAACCAAAATACTTCACCACACGAGAAAAGAAAACCACCGACTTAGCGGTTGAGGCAATAAAGAATTGCCGCAAAATTAATTCAAAGTCAGCCGAACGCCACTGTTTCTGCCGGTGGCGAAGTGCGTGCGGTGTGCCGGCAGTAGAGATGACCCTATAACTCCGGGGCGACACCCCTGCTGCCACCTACAACTTTTTTTACATAATTTATGTCTTTTTGTTGTCAGTGAGAATGGAAAAACAGGAATTTTCTCACATTGATGTCTGTTTTCTTGGATGGTTATGTGTGTTGGTCAATTTATTTGATGTTTTTCATGGATGTCAACAGCAATTTATGGTTTTTGTCAGTGAGAATGTAAAAACAGGAACTTTCTCACTTTCATGGATTATTGAGTCATTGATCAAATTGTTTCCGAGCAAGGTTAATTAGTGTCTGACAGATGACGTCAAGTTAATTAATGTCTTTGATGTATTTCCAAAGAGAATGTTTCCGAGGCAAAGTTTAGATCATACATGACAGCTGATGTCATGATTGATTGGCATGAAAGGGGAATTAATTTGTTGTTTCTAAGGGGAATTATTGATTTACGAAAGGGAAATTAATTTTTTGTTTCTAAAGAGAATAGTTTCCGAGCGAATGTTTTGATCTTAGCGCGGGAATCAGGTTTCTTAGTAATTTCAAATGCGAAAGCACAGGGATGCCAAAAACAAAGGGAACTCACTGAAATTACGTTTAGGGATTATTTGGGCGAAACCGTTTTAGACAGGTTATGGAATTATTTCGGCGAAACAGTTAGAGACATTTTAAAAGATGATTTAAAAGATGATTTTAGAAGAGGATTTGAGGGTGAAACTCTGTGGTCGTTATAATACACAAGTTCCATTTGAACAATGTTGTGAGGTCCCCTACCACAACCCCAAAGGGTTCCGATCCCCCCTACCCCAACCCTGAAGGAAGCCACCGGTCCTCAAAGGTTCTCCGGATTCCCAAAGGGTCCCCGGCGCCCCAAAGGCTCCTGAGCCCTCCATTTTAATACTTTTTTAAGGCTTTATTATATCTTTTCAGAACAAATTATTATTCTAGGGAATTATTTCAGCGAAACAGTTAGAGACATTTTAAAAGATGATTTTTGAAGAGATTTTAGTAGAGGATTTGAGGGTGAAACTCTGTGGTTGTTATAATACACAAGTTCCATTTGAACAGTGTTGTGAGGTCCCCTACCACAACCCCAAAGGGTTCCGATCCCCACCACCCCAACCCCGAAGGAAGCGCCCGGTCCTCAAAGGTCCCCCCCAACCTCCCAAAGGACCACCCGGCCCTCAAGGGACCCACAGACCCTCAAAGGCTCTCCCCGAGCCCCATCTTTCGTTGATGTGTGTTGTCTGAAACTTATGATTTGGGATACGTAAATTACTATTTCGGACTTTTCTGAGCTAGATTTCTTAGTCTTTCGTTGGTGTGTGTTGTCTGAAACCTATGATTTGGGATGGATGGATTGCAATTTTTGACTTTTCTGAGCTGGATTTCTGAGCCGTTCATAGGAGTGTGTTGTCTGAAACTTTTGATTTGAGATGTGTAATTTTCTAGTTGGACTTTTCAGAGCTATGATTCTTAGTCTCTCATAGGCGTTTTTTGTCTGAAACTTCTAGTTTAGGATGAATAGTTTGCTATTTCAGGCTTTTCTGAGCTAATGTTTCCTAGTATTTCGTAGATGAATGTTGTCTGAAACCAATAGTTTGGGATGAGTAGTTTGCTATTTCAGGCTTTTATGAGCTAGGTTTCTTAGCCTTTCGTAGGTGTGTGTTGACTGAAACTTATGATTTGGGATATGTAATTTGCTATTTCCGACTTTTCATAACCAGATTTCTTAGTCTTTCGTAGGTGTGTGGTATCTGAAACCTATGAGTTGGGTTGTGTTGGTTGGTATTTTTTGACTTTTCTGAGCTGATTTTCTGAGTCGTCAATAGGTATGTGGTGTCTTAAACCTATGATTTGGGATGGTTTATCTGCTACTTCTGACTTTTCTGATATAGTTTTCTTAGCATTTCATAGGTGTGTGCTTTCAGAAAATTATGATTTGGGAAGTATAGCTTGCTTTTTGGACTTTTCAGAGCTAGGATTCTTTGTCACTCATAGGTGTTTGTTGTCTGAAACTTCGAGTTTGGGATGCGTAGTTGGCTATTTCAGACTTTTCTGAGCTAAGGTTTCTTAGTATTTCGTAGGTGAATGTTGTATGAAACTTATGATTTGGGATATGTCAATTACTATTTCGGGCTTTTTTGAGTTGGATTTCTTAGTCTTTCATAGGTGTGTGGTGTCTGAAACCTATGATTTGGGATGAGTGGTTTGCTTTTTGGACTTTTCTGAGCTGGATTTCACAGCCTTTCGTAGGTGTGTGTTGACTGAAACCTATGATTTGGGATTTGTAGTTTGCTATTTTTGACTCTTCTGAGCTAGTTTTATTAGCCTTTCGTAGGTGTGTGTTGACTGAAACTTATGATTTGGGATGTGTAGTTTACTATTTCAGGCTTTTCTGAGCTAAGGTTTCCTAGTATTTCTTAGGTGATTATTGTCTGAAACCAATAGTTTGGGATGAATAGTTTGCTATTTTTGACTTTTCTGAGCTAGTTTTCTTAGCCGTTCGTAGGTGTGTGTTGACTGAAGCCTATGATTTGGGAATATGTAGTTTGCTATTTTTGACTTTTCTGAGCTAGGTTTCTTAGTCTTTCGTTGGTGTGTGTTGACTGAAACCTATGATTGGAATGAGTGGTTTGCTATTTTTGTCTTTTCTGAGCTAGATTTCTTAGCCTTTCATTGGTATGTGTTGTCAGAAAATTAAGATTTGAGATGTGTAGTTTCCTATTTGAACTTGTCAGAGCTATGAGTCTTAGTACGTCATATGAGGTTGTTGTCTGAAACTTCTAGTTTGAGATGAGTAGTTTGCTATTTCGGGCTTTTCTGAGCTAAGGTTTCATAGTATTTCATAGGTGGATGTTGTACGAAACTTCTGATTTTGGAGATTTAAATTAGTATTTCGGGCTTTTCTAAGCTAGATTTCTTAGTCTTTAGTTGGTGTGTGTTGTCTGAAACCTATGATTTGGGATGGGTGGATTGCTACTTTTGACTTTTCTGAGCTGGATTAGTGTTTGTTGTCTGAAACCTATAGTTTGAGATGACTAGTTTGCTATTTTTGACTTTTCTGAGCTAGGTTTCTTAGCCGTTCATAGGTGAGTGTTGTCTGAAACCTATGATTTGGGATATGTAAATTACTATTTCGGGCTTTTCTGAGTTGGATTTCTTAGTCTTTCATAGGTATGTGTTGTCTGAAACCTATGATTTGGGATGTGTGGGTTGCTATTTTTTCACTTTTCCGAGCTAGATTTCTTAGCCGTTCATAGGTGAGTGCTGTCTGAAATTTATGATTTGGGATGGTTAATTTGCTATTTCCGGCTTTTATTAGCTAGGTTTCTTAGCCTTTCATAGGTTTGTGTTGTCTGAAAATTATTATTTGGGATGTGTAGTTTGCTATTTGGACTTTTCAGAGCTAGGATTCTTAGTCCATCATAGGTGTTTGTTGTCTGAAACCAATAGTTCGGGATGAGTAGTTTGCTATTTCAGGCTTTTCTGAGCTAGATTTCTTAGCCTTTCATAGGTGTGTGCTTTCAGAAAATTATGATTTGGGATATGTAAATTACTATTTCGGGATTTTCTGAGTTGGACACTTCTAAATTTTTCCGTAGAAGATAGGAAAAGTTATACTATGATTGTGATTATTTTCCATGAAGATAAAAAGTTACACTATAATTTTAAATTTTCTTAAATTCAATTCCGACCTTTCTCAAAGAGATGAAAAAAATTAAAGTTCTGTTCCAAATATTTTCCCGGAAGAACAAAAGTTCAACTTCGATTCTGAATTTTCTCAATGAAAATGAAATAAGTTATTGATCAATTCTATTTACCCAAAATAATATAAAAATTTCCACTTCAGTTCAGATTTTTTTCTCAATGCGATGAAGAAATTTAAAGTTCTGTTACAAATTTTTCATAGAAGATAGGAAAAGTTATACTTTGATCGTGAATATTCGAGTTCTATTCTGAATTTTACCAAAGAACGCAATTCAATTCTAATTTCCCCAATAAAAAATTTTAAGTTCAATTCTAAATTTTTCGGTAGAAGATAGAAAAAGTAATATCATACTTGTGAATATTTTCCCAGAAGATAAAAAGTTCTAGTTCAATTTAAAATTTTCTCAACGAAGTGAAGAAGAATTCAAGTTCTCTTCTGAATTTTACCAAAGAACGTAATTCAATTCTAATTTCACCAGAGAAAATAAAAATCTTCCACTTCAGTTCCTTATTTCACAAAGACATAAAGAAATTTAAACTTCAATTCTAAATTTTTCGGTGGAAGATAGAAAAAGCAATACCATACTTGTGAATATTTTCACGGAAGATAAAAAGTTCTAGTTCAATTTAAAATTTTCTCAACGAAGTGAGGGAAAGTTCAAGTTCTCTTCTGAATTTTCTCAATGAAAAAGAAATTAGTCATTGATCATTTCTATTTTTCCAAATAATATAAAAATTTTCCACTTTAGTTCAGATCTGGCTCGAAGAGGTGAAAAATTTAAAATACTGTTCCAAATTTTTCACTGAAGATAAAAAAGTTCAAGTTCTCTTCGGAATTTTACCAAAGAACACAATTCAATTCTAATTTCTCCAGAGAAAATAAAAATCTTCCACTTCAGTTCTTCATTTCACAAAGACATAAACAAATTTAAAGTTCAATTCTAAATTTTTCGGTGAAAGATAGAAAAAGTAATACCATACTTGTGAATATTTTCCCGGAAGATAAAAAGTTCTAGTTCAATTTAAAATTTTCTCAGCGAAGTGAAGAAAAGTTCAAGTTCTCTTCTGAACTTTACCAAAGAACATATTTCAATTCTAATTTCTCCAGAGAAAACAAAAATCTTCCACTTCAGTTCTTTATTTCACAAAGACATAAAGAAATTTAAAGTTCAATTCTAATTTTTCGGTGGAAGATAGAAAAAGTAATACCATACTTGTGAATATTTTCACGGAAGATAAAAAGTTCTAGTTCATTTTAAAATTTTCTCAACGAAGTCAAGGAAAGTTCAAGTTCTCTTCTGAACTTTACCAAAGAACACACTTCAATTCTAATTTCTCCAGAGAAAACAAAAATCTTCCCACTTCAGTTCTTTATTTCACAAAGACATAAAGAAATTTAAAGTTCAATTCTAAATTTTTCGGTGGGAGATAGAAAAATTAATACCATACTTGTGATTATCTTCACGGAAGATATAAAGTTCTAGTTCAATTTTAAATTTTCTCAATGAAGTGAAGAAAAGTTCATGTTCTCTACTGAATTACACCAAAGAACACAATTCAATTCTAATTTCTATGGAGAAAATAAAAATCTTCCACTTCAGTTCTTTATTTCACAAAAGACATAAATAAATTTATAGTTGAATTCTAAATTTTTCGATGGAAGATAGAAAAAGTAATACCATACTTGTGAATATTTTCACGGAAGATAAAAAGTTCTAGTACAATTTTAAATTTTTCAAATAAGTGAAAAAAAGTTAAAGTTCTCTTCTGAACTTTACTAAATAACACACTTCAATTCTAATTTATCAAGAGAAAAAAAAAATCTTCCACTTCACTTTTAACTTCCCCAAAGAAATAAAGAAAATTTAAGTTCTATTCTAAATTTTTAGATGGAAGATAGAAATAGTAAAACTATGACTGCGATTGTTTTCCATAAAGATCAGAAGTTTCACTTTATTTATAATTTTTCTTAAATTCAGTTCTGATTTTTCTCAAAGAGATACATAATTTAAAGTTCTGTTCCAAATTTTTCATAGAAGATAGAAAAAGTTATACATTGATTGTGAATATTCAACATGAAGATAAGGAACTCCACTTTAATTCGGAGTTTCCTCGAAGAAGTGCAAATTGTTCAAGTTCTCTTCTGAATTTTCTTAAAGAAGAGAAAAAAGTTAACTCAATTCTGAATTTTACCAATGAAAATGAAAAAACCTTCCACTTCAGTTCTTAATTTCTCAAAGACATAAAAAATTTAAAGTTCAGTTCTAAATTTTTCTGTAGAAGATAGGAAAAGTTATACTAAGATTGTGATTATTTTTCAGTGAAGATAAAAAGTTTCACTTTAATTCTAATTTTCTTAAGTTCACTACCTATTTTTTGCAAAGAGATGAAAAATTTAAAGTTCTGTTCCAAATTTTTCATAGAAGATAGAACCCCCCCCCCCTAAAGTTGAAGTTTAGTCTAAACTAGCATAACCAAAAAATTACATAATATTGCATAGAAATACCAAAACCATAGGTTAGGCTAGGTCAGGTTAGGTTAGAAGTTAGGTTTCTCCACGTTTAAGTTAGGTTAGATTAGGTTAGCTTATCATGAGCGCTCATGATAAGCCAACCTAATCTAACCTAACTTAAATGTGGAGAAACCCAACTTATAACCTAACCTAACCTAGCCTAACCAATGGTTTCGCTCTTTCTATGCACTATTGTGGATTTTTGTGGTTATGCTAGATTAGAATAAATTTTCAACTTTAGGGGGGGGGATTTCTATCTTCTATGAAAAATTTGGAACAGAACTTTAAATTTTTCATCTCTTTGCAAAAAATCGGTAGTGAACTTAAGAAAATTAGAATTAAAGTGAAACTTTTTATCTTCACTGGAAAATAATCACAATCATAGTATAACTTTTCCTATCTTCTATAGAAAAATTTAGAACTGAACTTAAAATTTTTTATGTCTTTGAGAAATTAAGAACTGAAGTGGAAGGTATTTTCATTTTCATTGGTAAAATTCAGAATTGAGTTAACTTTTTTCTCTTCTTTAAGAAAATTCAGAAGATAACTTGAACAATTTGCACTTCTTTGAGAAAACTCAGAATTAAAGTGGAGTTCCTTATCTTCATGTTGAATATTCACGGTCAATGTATAACTTTTTCTGTCTTCTATGAAAAATTTGGAACAGAACTTTAAATTTTTTATCTAAAATCAGAACTGAATTTTTATAAATAAAGTGAAACTTTTGATCTTCATGGAAAACAATCGCAGTCATAGTATTACTTTTTCTATCTTCCATCTAAAAATTTAGAATAGAACTTTAAATTTCTTTATTTCTTTGGGGAACTTAAAACTGAAGTGGAAGATTTTTATTTTCTCTGGAGAAATTAGAATTGAAGTGTATTCTTTGGTAAAGTTCAGAAGAGAACTTGAACTTTTCTTCACTTCGTTGAGAAAATTTTAAATTGAACCTAGAACTTTTTATCTTACGGGAAAATATTCACAAGTATGGTATTACTTTTTCTATCTTCCACCGAAAAATTTAGAATTGAACTTCAAATTTCTTTATGCCTTTTGTGAAATAAAGAACTGAAGTGGAAGATTTTTATTTTCTCCATAGAAATTAGAATTGAATTGTGTTCTTTGGTATAATTCAGATGAGAACTTGAACTTTTCTTCAATTCATTGAAAAAATTTAAAATTGGACTAGAACAATATATCTTCCGTGAAAATAATCACACGTAATGTATTATTTTTTATATATCCCACCGAAAAATTTAGAACTGAACTTTAAATTTCTTTATGTATTTGTGAAATAAAGAACTGAAGTGGAAGATTTCTGTCTTATCTGGAGAAATTAAAATTGAAGTGTGTTCTTTGGTAAATTTCAGAAGAGAACTTGAACTTTCCTTGACTTCGATGAGAAAATTTTAAAATGAACTAGAGCTTTTTATATTCCGTGAAAATATTCACAAGTATGGTATTACTTTTTCTATATTCAACCTAAAAATTAGTAATTAAATTAAAATTTATTTATTTCTTTTTGAAATAAATAAATGAAGTGGAAGATTTTTGTTTTATCTGGAGAAATTATAATTGAAGTGTGTTCTTTGTTAAAGTTCAGAAGAGAACTTGAACTTTCCCTCACTTCGTTGAGAAAATTTTAAATTGAACTGGAACTTTTTATCTTCCATGAAAATATTCACAAGTATGGTATTACTTTTTCTATCTTCCACCGAAAAATTTAGAATTGAACTTTAAATTTCTTTATGTCTTTGTGAAATAAGGAACTGAATTGGAAGATTTTTATTTTCTCTGGTGAAATTAGAATTGAATTGTGTTCTTTGGTAAAATTCAGAAGAGAACTTTAATTCTTCTTCACTTCGTTGAGAAAATTTTAAATTGAACTAGAACTTTTTATATTCCGGGAAAATATTCACATGTATGGTATTACTTTTTTTATCTTCCACCGAAAAATTTAGAATTGAACTTTAAATTTTTTATTGGGGAAATTAGAATTGAATTGTGTTCTTTGGTAAAATTCAGATGAGAACTAGAATATTCACGATCAAAGTATAACTTTTCCTATCTTCTATGAAAAATTTGGAACAGAACTTTAAATTTCTTCATCGCTTTGAGAAAAAAATCTGAACTGAAGTGGAAATTTTTATATTATTTTGGGAAAATAGAAGTGATCAATAACTTATTTCACTTTCATTGAGAAAAGTCAGAATCGAGATTGAACTTTTCTTTTTCCGGGGAAATATTTGAAACAGAACTTTAATTTTTTCATCTCTTTGAGAGAGGTCGGAATTGAATTTAAGAAAATTTAGAATTAAAGTGAAACTTTTTATCTTCATGGAAAATAATTACAATCATAGTATAACTTTTCTTATCTTTTACGGAAAAATTTAGAAGTGTCTAACTCAGAAAAGCCCGAAATAGTAATTTACATATCCCAAATCATAATTTTCTGAAAGCACACACCAATGAAAGGCTAAGAAATCTAGCTCAGAAAAGCCTGAAATAGCAAACTACTCATCCCGAACTATTGGTTTCAGACAACAAACACCTATGATGGACTAAGAATCCTAGCTCTGAAAAGTCCAAATAGCAAACTACAAATTCCAAATCATAATTTTATGAAAACAAACACCTATAAGAGGCTAAGAAACATAGCTAATAAAAGACGGAAATAGAAAATTAACCATCCCAAATCATAAGTTTCAGACAGCACTTACCTATGAACGGCTAAGAAATCTAGCTCGGAAAAGTCAAAAATAGCAACCCACACATCCCAAATCATAGGTTTCAGACAACACATACCTATGAAAGACTAAGAAATCCAACTCAGAAAAGCCCGAAATAGTAATTTACAAATTCCCAAATCATAGGTTTCAGACAACACTCACCTATGAACGGCTAAGAAACTTAGCTCAGAAAAGTCAAAAATAGCAAAATAGTCATCCCAAACGATAGTTTTCAGACAGCAAACACCTATGAAAGTCTAAGAAATCCAGCTCAGAAAAGTCAAAAGTAGCAATCCACCCATCCCAAATCATAGGTTTCAGACAACACACACCAACTAAAGACTAAGAAATCTAGCTTAGAAAAGCTCGAAATAGTAATTTACATATCCCAAATCATAGGTTTCAGACAACATTCACCTATGAAAGACTAAGAAACCTTAGCTCAGAAAAGCCTGAAATAGCAAACTACTCATCCCAAACTAGAATTTTCAGACAACAAACACCTATGATGGACTATGAATCATAGCTCTGAAAAGTCCAAATAGCAAACTACACATCTCAAATCTTAATTTTCTGACAACACATACCTATGAAAGGCTAAGAAATCTAGCTCAGAAAAGACAAAAATAGCAAACCACTCATTCCAATCATAGGTCTCAGTCCACACACCTATGAAAGGCTAATAAATCTAGCTCAGAAAAGTCAAAAATAGCAAACTACATATTCCCAAATCATAGGTTTCAGTCAACACACACCTACGAAAGGCTAAGAAACCTAGCTCAGAAAAGTCAAAAATAGCAAACTACTCATCCCAAACTATTGGTTTCAGACAATATTCACCTATGAAATACTAGGAAACCTTAGCTCAGAAAAGCCTGAAATAGCAAACTACACATCCCAAATCATATTTTTCTGACAACACATACCTAGGAAAGGCTAAGAAACCTAGCTCAGAAAAGTCAAAAATAGCAAACTACACATCCCAAATCATAGGTTTCAGTCAACACACACCTACGAAAGGCTCAGAAATCCAGCTCAGAAAAGTCCAAAAAGCAAACCACTTATCCCAAATCATAGGTTTCAGACACAACACACCTATGAAAGACTAAGAAATCCAACTCAGAAAAGCCCGAAATAGTAATTGACATATCCCAAATCATAGGTTTCAGACAACATTCACCTATGAAAGACTAAGAAACCTTAGCTCAGAAAAGTCTAAAATAGCCAACTACGCATCCCAAACTCGAAGTTTCAGACAACAAACACCTATGAGTGACCAAGAATCCTAGCTCTGAAAAGTCCAAAAAGCAAACAATACCTCCCAAATCATAATTTTCTGAAAGCACACACCTATGAAAGGCTAAGAAATCTAGCTCAGAAAAGTAAAAAATAGCAAATTAACCATCCCAAATCATAGGTTTCAGTCAACAAACACCTACGAAAGGCTAAGAAATCCAGCTCAGAAAAGTCAAAAAATAGCAACCCACACATCCCAAATCATAGGTTTCAGATACCACACACCTACGAAAGACTAAGAAATCTGGTTATGAAAAGTCGGAAATAGCAAATTACATATCCCAAATCATAAGTTTCAGTCAACACACACCTACGAAAGGCTAAGAAACCTAGCTCATAAAAGCCTGAAATAGCAAACTACTCATCCCAAACTATTGGTTTCAGACAACATTCACCTACGAAATACTAGGAAACCTTAGCTCAGAAAAGCCTGAAATATCAAACTACTCATCCCAAACTAGAAGTTTCAGACAACAAACACCTATGAGGGACTAAGAATCATAGCTCTGAAAAGTCCACTTTGCAAACTAAACATCTCAAATCATAAGTTTCAGACAACACACTCCTATGAATGGCTAAGAAATCCAGCTCAGAAAAGTCAAAAATTGCAATCCATCCATCCCCAAACATAGGTTTCAGACAACACACACCAACGAAAGACTAAAAAATCTAGCTCAGAAAAGTCCGAAATAGTAATTTACATATTCCAAATCATAAGTTTCAGATAACACACATCAACGAAAGACGGGGCTCGGGGAGAGCCTTTGAGGGTCTGTGGGACCGTTGAGGGCGGGGTGGTCCTTTGGGAGCTTGGGGGGACCTTTGAGGACCGGGCGTTTACTTCGGGGTTGGGGTGGGGGGATCGGAACCCTTTGGGGTTGTGGTAGGGGACCTCACAACACTGTTCAAATGGAACTTGTGTATTATAACTACCAGAGAGTTTCACCCTCAAATCCTCTTCTAAAATCTCTTCAAAAATCATCTTTTAAAATGTCTCTAACTGTTTCGCTGAAATAATTCCCTAGAATAATAATTTGTTCTGAAAAGATATAATAAAGCCTTAAAACAGTATTAAAATGGAGGCTCGGGAGCCTTTGGGGCACCGGGGACCCTTTGGGAATCCGGAGAACCTTTGAGGACCGGTGGCTTCCTTTGGGGTTGGGGTGGGGGGATCGGAACCCTTAGGGGTTGGGGTAGGGGACCTCACAACACTGTTCAAATGGAACTTGTGTATTATAACGACCACAGAGTTTCACCCTCAAATCCTCTTCTAAAATCATCTTTTAAATCATCTTTTAAAATGTCTCTAACTGTTTCGCCGAAATAATTCCATAACCTGTCTAAAACGGTTTCGCCCAAATAATCCCTAAACGTAATTTCAGTGAGTTCCCTTTGTTTTTGGCATCCCTGTGCTTTCGCATTTGAAATTACTAAGAAACCTGATTCGCGCGCTAAGATCAAAACAGTCGCTCGGAAACGATTCTCTTTAGAAACAACAAATTAATTCCCCTTTCGTAAATCAATAATTCCCCTTAGAAACAACAAATTAATTCCCCTTTCATGCCAATCAATCATGACATCAGCTGTCATGTATGATCTAAACATTGCCTCAAAAACATTCTCTTTGGAAATACATCAAAGACATTAATTAACTTGACGTCATCTGTCAGACATTAATTAACCTTGCCCGGAAACAATTTGATTAATGACTCAATAATCCATGAAAGTGAGAAAGTTCCTGTTTTTCCATTCTCACTGACAAAACCATAAATTGCTGTTGACATCCATGAAAAACATCAAATAAATTGACCAACACACATAACCATCCAAGAAAACAGACATCAATGTGAGAAAATTCCTGTTTATTCATTCTCACTGACAACAAACAGACATAAATTATGTAAAAAAAGTTGTAGGTGGCAGCAGGGGTGTCGTCTGGGAGCTTTAGGGTCATCTCTACTGCCGGCGGCATTGCGAAACTTGGGTGGCAGTCAACCGGGCCTCTTGTTGGTGGCGTTCGGTCGATGCACCGGCGTGGCGCCGTGGTCTAGCTTGAAGCCTCAAGACTAGGATTCTCTGATACGCTGTATCTAATGGTGGGATTTTAATGTAGATTCTATGAATTTTAGGGGGTGCATTCCTTTTCTCGAAAATCAGGCAAATTTTTTCAAGCTCGTAGCCTTTGATGGGCAAGACTAAACATAGCAAAACTTATATATTTGGATATTATAATTAATGATAACTCTATTCCTCAGAATACTAGCCTATTTTGATTATTTTTCGGGAGCAAACAGGTGAGTCCATATGGCCCTCTCTTGAGGGCTTGACCGTTCTTGGATTTGGGGCAACCTATCCTGTTTGACTTTCTGTAATGTACGCCTTTTTCTAATTTTTTTATTTCTTCATTTTTCATGTCTAATTTTAACTTCTCAATCTTATAGATTAGCGTGCCGTCTCTGAATCCTAACCTATTTGTTTTTATTTTTCGAAGTAAATGGGTGAGTTTATATGTCCCCGTCTTGGAGGCACTGGTTTTGGGAACGGTCTCTGTACAGAGGGAACCATTCTCTGTTTTGGGAACGGTCGTCCTTTCAACTTTCTTTAACTTAAGCTTTCTTCCTCCGTCATTTCCTTCGTCCTTTTATTTCTTAGCCCCGCTTTCAATCTTCTCAAGATAAAAAATTTCGGTCAACAGGCGTCTCACTGACAGGTAGAATCATGAGGATATCTGAGAGTGCTGAAATTCTCGGAAAAATATCAGCATCGCAGATGTGTTTCTTTAAAGTTTCCCCTGGTGTACAAGGTATTCTATATGTGCCTGCATTGCTTTTTCTCAGACGAACTCATCGAGCTTTCCGTACTGTCGTTTCTCCGTTCAGGGCAGATTACCAAAACGATTGGGAGCGAAAACGATTAGCGACCAGTATCCCGCTGACAAGCCATGATTCGTATCAGCGAATTGTTTTTTGTTCGTTTCCATACAATTTATTGGCAAGAATATACTTAGCTTGAAAGCGTCAAGAGTTTCAACGAAAAAATGGCTATGGAAGTCTGAAATGATCGTGTCCAACAGGGGAATAAAAAATGACCGTATATAATATTCCTCGTCTGAACTGAATAGCACATTGACCCGAATCGTTTGCTTTTTCACCATCCTTTGGACTATTATTTCTAAACCTAGCTCCATTGCTACTTTAGTTACCTCGTCGAATGTTTTTTAAAACCATTTTGAATCTCGTTTTTTTTTTAAATCACTTGACTTCCAGATGGATAAGAAGCTCCGTGACATGGCTTACTGCAGACGGAAGGTCTAAACTCTTATTCTGATGTAGTCGACTGAGTCGTAAAATGAGGCCAGATATTTTACTAAGAATGTAAATGGTTGCTATCAGATCGAAGGATGGGACAGCAGTCAATGAAGATTTTGTTTTTGCTGCAGTTGTACATTCGGCCTAGCCGCTGATGATCTCAAGAGCTTCTACCATCTTAAGCAGCTCTACCTCGAACTGCATTAAGGAATCGTATCTTTCGATATAGCACATTTCCCACATGCCAGATACCTGTGCTTTCATTACTCTGGTTAAAACATAATTGTGCTTTGCAGAAGCACCAAACACGCAACTATTTCCTTTGTTACTCCGATGGAGTTTCTAACACTCTGGACAGAAGAAATTTTTGACATACAAAGATTTAGAGCATAGCTGAAACATGGAAAACGCAGTGCACTCTTTACTACCTTTAGAACTTCTTTTAGAGCACCACAATGTTTTGAAATCATCATAGTACATTCATCAGTGCCCATGCTTATACAATTGTCCAAGTTTAGCGCAAAAGATCAATGAAAATCCAACATAATATTTTCAAGCGTTTCCCCTTTAGTAATCGGTTTGATGTTTCTAATGCTTTCTGAGTATGATGTTTCGTGTAGGTACGCAAAACCTACGTAATACTCACGTCTTGTGCAATTATAATTATAACAAAGGGCAATACTTAGTTGTGACTTGTATGACACATCTGTTGTTTCAACAACAACTACACTATAGAACTTAGCAGATTGAATTCATGGAAAAACTTCTTTAAGAATCTCTTTGGTAAAACATTCAATTAATTCATTCTACATTGTTTTGCTTATTTAAGTAGCATTTGCACCTGAGCTTTCCAAATGTTGTTTTAAAGTGATGTCACCACTATTTACATGGTACTTTAAAACTCCTCTAAAATTCCCTTCGTTTGTCAATGGGTCCTCATATGCTGATAATTCTCCATCATCTCTATGCCCACGAAGAGAATGTTCTGTTGACGCAAGAACATGATCAATTTAACAATTGGCTTTAATCTTGCTCTGTTTTTCTATGCTTGTTGCCTGCGTTGTTCATTTACAGGGCATAAAATGCTGGTTTCAGGGCTATGCGTCAACGGAATCGTGATGGTACTGATTAATTTCATGAGACATCAAGTCGTCGTTTTTTCCAGTTAACTTAACAGAAGTAACGAGGGGTTTCTTTACTAACTTTTGCATTTGATTTGAGCCTACAAGCCCTCGAACTTTAGACGAAACACAACATTTAAATAATAAGCCCCTCATCTTATTTGAGAGTACTAACAAATGGAACTCTTTAAAGTGAGTACGATTGAAAATATCTTTTAGTCCCTGCCCTGCTTCTTGTTAACTGAATTGGGGGAGCTTTACTTAGATGGCGGAATCCTTGGGTTCTAAAGCAATTGATATCCCTACGATCATCCAGTTTTTCAATTCTATCGATTTAGCTTCTGATATCATTTTCACAGAAAGTGTTTATATTTTCGATGTTTGTGTTGGGCTTGGGGCTACATGCTAATCGATGATGACGAATCACCCACAATCTCACCATTCGTCACAACTTTGGAATAACTATCAGGACTGAAATTTTCGTCATTTTTTCTTCATAGACGTAGATCGTCCACACACCCAGCTTTCGAACCAAAAAATTTGCCTATATTTGACTGCTGTCTTTGCTTCGACATCATAATAGGTTAATATTATCCAAAAATTTTGTTCTGTTCAAATTCTTGTTGGATCGCGACTAAACCTGAAGTGGGACTGTTATTGCAGTCTTTTACTTTGTTGCGAAAAAGAAACAGGTTTTGACACGTTCATTTTTTGAAGCTTCAACGATTTACGAGCAGGGTTGCCACCGTAAGTAGGATTTTACTAGATTTAGTAAAAAAAAATTTAGTAAATTTTGAGGATCTAGTAAATTTCCCAAAATCTAGTAAAAAGTCATGATTTGTAGTAAACAAAACTTTTGTTATTTTCCATGAATTCATGGGCAAAAATTAGGGTCCATTCATTACAAAATCTGATTTCGATTACGTTAGATATTATGGCTGCTATTGCTCTCATTTTTGCGATTTCATGTCAACCCTAGCGCTTAAAAATCTCTATTTTCTCGACTTCTTCTTGGTACTGGTTTTGAAAGGCAAACTATTTAAAATCAGGACCGACGCTGTTGGAAACGAACCTTTTCCACGATTGCTCAAGTTCTTTCTGACTCTGCAGCTTGGCCCATTCAAGTGCCGGAGCTGAGAGATAGTTTTTGATTTTTTTTCGGTAATCAAAACCAAAAACTGGAATAAGCTAATTGTCTCGAGCGTTTCGCCCCTGATGAAAACGAAGCAAATTGTTCTCAGGTCATCAAGTAGAGTACATGACTGGGTGATCCCCAGCGATTTGAATCGGGCTATCAAGAAATGGAAACAAGTAGATCCCTTCAGTCAGAATTTGACACTAGTGGATACTTTAAATTCGAATGAGGCCGAGGACGATTAAAGCCTTTTAAGTGCGCCTTTTTTTTAATTGTGACTACATATTTTTCTTCTCAGTTTTCAATTTGTATGATTTGCCTGACCTTAAGACTATTGACACAATATAACTTTTTTAAAACTAATTATTGTATGTTATATAAGTTTTCTTTTTCTTGGCACCCTAGTCCAATTTGAGGTGCACTTTTTAATTTACATATTTTTACAGCTAAACCGGTAGCCGATACGTCATTTCCGTTTTGAAGTGACATAGATTGTATTTGTTTTTGATTCCCTTGAATACGAACGAGAGAGAAACCAGAAAAAAAAATCAGCTTCAAAAAAAGTCCTAAATTAATTGCTTCAGAATTTGCCAGAAATCTTTGTAAGCAGCTTATCCCTTATTTAAAGACCAGCCCAATTAGTGTTTTAAAAGTGGCAAATTTCCTCTTAAAAATGCAAAATTGAAGGATTTAGATTTCAAACCTAAAATCGGAAACTGGGGGACAAATTTCAAAAGCCGTCACTTTCAAACACACTTCAGATTTTAAGCACTCCATCGCCTGAATATGAGTGAATACGAGTAATATCGCGAATATGAGTTGTAGCTGTTTTTCTTCGTTGACTGTTTTTTAATTTTTCAATATATCTGAATTTTATGACCTGAAGACCATTGACGAATATAAAGCCGGGCTTCACCAGCAGGATTTCCAGAATCTAAGATTCCAGACTATTGTTTGACGTATTGGATACACCGCATCTGGAATATGAAGCCTATCAAGTAGTACATCCAAATAATAATAATAAAAAAATGGATTTTTGAACTTATTGGTTTCCGGTATTTTCAATCGTACTTTGAAAGCGACAGAAAAGAGGAAAAGAGAAAAAAAGAAGAAAAAAGGAAAAACGATTGTCGAAATCCTATTGATTATCATTCTATAGTAAAAATCGATGCTTGATTGTGCGCGTGCGGCGGTAGCCGCAGGCGCAAAATCTTTTTTTGAGCATTTAGTAAAAACAGATACGATTTAGTAAATTTTTCCTTTTAGATTTAGTAAATTCTTCCAGACCAGGGTGGCAACCCTGTTTACGAAATGACAAGCTACAAAATGCCTTGTAAGCAAGGATGCACAGTCCACATATCTATGCATGTGTTCTGTACTCGGGTGACACAAAAAACTCTGGAGAATTCCCTAAAGCTTAGTTCTGACAGAGCGCGAACAAAATTCGCTCTGCGATATTTATCATCGCGCCGCTTTGCGGAATTCGCCATGTAGTTCTCACAGTCCGCGAATTTCGTTACTATTGAGAAAATGCAGTTCAAAAGTAAAAGAAAAAAGAGACTCATCAGTGCTGCTGCAGCTTTATTTATGTTGTATATACAAGGGTAAGTAGAAATTAGATTAATAAGTTTTTCAATGTCCATTTGTTTGTTTATTTCTGGAGCGAATGACGATAGCGATGCAAATTTTTTCAACTTGAGCTTGAAGCGCTGCAAAGCGAAGATTTCGATGAACGAAGCGTATTTTTTCCGCGGGCAACGCGAATTTTGCTAGGTGATACGAAATTTGCGCTCTGTCAGAACTAAGCTTAAAGACAAATATTATCAAGCAAAGAAGCAGTAGTGTTACTAATACGACTTGGAATACATGCAGAAGGTAATGCTCCACAAGCGAGCATTGTTGGAAGAAAATACAAGGACCCACTACGAGACCGGTATATATAACCAACAATCAAAGTTTTAGCTTTAGTTTTAATCTCAATAAATATGGATTCAAAAATTCCTTCTTCATTTCTTGACAGGTCATGTCTAACAGAGTACGGAAGACATTCCGAAACATAAACAGCAAGGCCACCTCTTGCCATCCTATTTCGATTTAAAAATCCGATCTTGTACCCAGAGAGACGCAATAGAGATTCATTTTTCGAATCAAGAAAATCTCTCAAAATCCAATAAAATCAGGGTGGCCACTACGCGCTATTTTTTTCAACTCATCAAATGAAGAACAAAGGCCCTGTACATTAAGCTGAAGAACAGAGAAACTACCATCTCGTTTGGATACTAGATCTAATTCCGATAAATATTTACTACTAACTGAAAAATTGAGATTTGACTTAAGCCTTCTTCCTCCGTCATTTCCTCCGTCCTTTTATGTCTTAGCCCCACTTTCAATCTTCTCAAGATAGAAAAACTTCGGTCAACAGGCGTCACACTGACAGGTAGAATCATGAGGATCTTCGAGAGTGCTGAAATTCTCGGAAAAATATCAGCATCGCAGATATGTTTCTTTAAAGTTTCCCCTGGTGTACAAGGTATTCTATACGTGCCTGCATTGCTTTTTCTCAGACGAACTCATCGAGCTTTCCGTATTGTCGTTTCTCCGTTCAGGGCAGATTACCAAAACGGATTGAGAGGGAAAACGATTAGCGACCAGTATCCCGCTGACAAGCCATGATTCGTATAAGCGAATTGTTTTTTGTTCGTTTCCATACAATTTATTGGCAAGAATATACTTAGCTTGAAAGCGTCAAGAGTTTCAACGAAAAAATGGCTATGGAAGTCCGAAATGATCGTGTCCAACAGGGGAATAAAAACTGACCGTATATAATATTCCTCGTCTGAACTGAATAGCACATTGACCCGAATCGTTTGCTTTTTCACCATCCTTTGGACTATTATTTCTAAACCTAGCTCCATTGCTACTTTAGTTACCTCGTCGAATGTTTTTTAAAACCATTTTGAATCTTGTTTTTTTTTTTTTTTAAATCACTTGACTTACAGATGGATAAGAAGTTCTGTGACATGGCTTACTGCAGACGGAAGGTCTAAACTCTTATTCTGATGTAGTCGACTGAGTCGTAAAATGAGGCCAGATATTTTACTAAGAATGTAAATGGTTGCTATCAGATCGAAGGATGGGACAGCAGTCAATGAAGATTTTGTTTTTGCTGCAGTTGTACATTCGGCCTAGCCGCTGATGATCTCAAGAGCTTCTACCATCTTAAGCAGCTCTACCTCGAACTGCATTAAGGAATCGTATCTTTCGATATAGCACATTTCGCATACGCTAGATACCTGTGCTTTCATTACTCTGGTTAAAACATAATTGTGCTTTGCAGAAGCACCAAAAACACAACCATTTCCTTTGTTACTCCGATGGAGTTTCTAACACTCTGGACAGAAGAAATTTCTGACATACAAAGATTTAGAGCATAGCTGAAACGTGGAAAACGCAGAGCACTCTTTACTACCTTTAGAGCTTCTTTTACAGCACCACAATGTTTTGAAATCATCATAGCACATTCATCAGTGCCCATGCTTACACAATTGTCCAAGTTTAGCGCAAGAGATCAATGAAAATCCAACATAATATTTTCAAGCGTTTCCCCTTTAGTAATCGGTTCGATGTTCCTAATGCTTTCTGAGTATAATGTTTCGTGTAGGTACGCAAAACCTACGTAATACTCACGTCTTGTGCAATTATAATTATAGCAAAGGGCAATACTTAGTTGTGACTTGTATGACACATCTGTTGTTTCAACAACATCTACACTCTAGAACATAGCAGATTGAATTCATGGAAAAATCTCTTTAAGAATCTCTTTGGTAAAACATTCAATTAATTCATTCTACATTGTTTTGCTTATTTAAGTAGCATTTGCACCTGAGCTTTCCAAATGTTCTTTTAAAGTGATGTCACCACTATTTACATGGTACTTTAAAACTCCTCTAAAATTCCCTTCGTTTGTCAATGGGTCCTCATATGCTGATAATTCTCCATCATCTCTATCCCCACGAAGAGAATGTTCTGTTGACGCAAGAAAATGATCAATTTTACAATTGGCTTTAATCTCGCTCTGTATTTCTACGCTTGTTGCCTGCGTTGTTCGTTTACAGGGCTTAAAATGCTGGTTTCAGGGCTATGCGTCAACGGAATCGCGATGGTACTGATTAATTTCATGAGACACCAAGTCGTCGTTTTTTCCAGTTAACTTAGCAAAAGTAACGAGGGGTTTCTTTACTAGCTTTTGCATTTGATTTGAGCCTACAAGCCCTTGAACTTTAGACGAAACACAACATTTAAATAATAAGCCCCTCATCTTATTTGAGAGTACTAACAAATGGAACTCTTTAAAGTGAGTACGATTGAAAATATCTTTTAGTCCCTGCCCTGCTTCTTGTTAACTGAATTGGGGGAGCTTTACTTAGATGGCGGAATCCTTGGGTTCTGAAGCAATTGATATCGCCTACGATCATCCAGTTTTTCAATTCTATCGATTTAGCTTCTGATATCATTTTCACAGAAAGTGTTTATATTTTCGATGTTTGTGTTGGGCTTGGGGCTACATGTCAATCGATGATGACGAATCACCCACAATCTCACCATTCGTCACAGCTTTGGAATAACTATCAGGACTGAAATTTTCGTCATTTTTTTTCATGGACGTAGATCGTCCACACACCCAGCTTTCGAACCAACAAATTTGCCTATATTTGACTGCTGTCTTTGCTTCGACATCATAACAGGTTAATATTATCCAAAAATTTTGTTCTGTTCAAATTATTGTTGGATGGCGACTAACCCTGAAGCGGGACTGTTATTGCAGTCTTTTACTTTGTTGCGAAAAAGAAACAGGTTTTGACACGTTCATTTTTTGAAGCTTCAACGATTTATGAGCAGGGTTGCCACCATCAGTAGGATTTTACTAGATCTAGTAAAAAAAAAATCTAGTAAATTTAGAGGATCTAGTAAATTTCCCGAAATCTAGCAAATAGGCATGATTTGGAGTAAACAAAACTTTTGTTATTTTCCATGAATTCAGGGAAAAAAATTAGGGTCCATTCATTTCAAAATCTGATTTCGATTACGTTAGATATTATGGCTGCTCATTTTTGCGGTTTCATGTCAACCCTAGCGCTTAAAATTTCTCTACTTTTCTCTCGGCTTCTTCTTGATACTCACATTGAAAGGCAAAGTATTTAAAATCAGGACCGACGCTGTTGGAAACGAACCTTTTCCACGATTGCTCAAGTTCTTTCTGACTCTCTGCAGCTTGCCCCATTCAAGTGCTGGAAAAGAGAGATAGTTCTTGATTTTGTCGGTCATCAAAACCAAAAACCGGAATAGGCTAAATTTCTCGAGTGCTTCGTCCCTGATGAAAACGAAGCAACTTGTTCTCAGGTCGTCAAGTGGAGTACATGACTGGGTGATCCCCAGCGATTTGAATCGGGCTATCAAGAAATGGAAACAAGTAGACCCCTTCAGTCAGAATTCGACACTAGTGGATACTTTAAATTCGGATGAAGCCGAGGACGACTAAAGCCTTTTAAGTGCGACTTTTTTTTAATTGTGACTACATATTTTTCTGCTCAGTTTTCAATTTGTATGATTTGCCTGACCTTAAGACTATTGACACAATGTAACTTTTTTAAAACTAATTATTGTATGTTATATAAGTTTTCTTTTTCTTGGCACCCTAGTCCAATTTGAGGTGCCCTTTTTAATTTACATATTTTTACAGCTAAACCGGTAGCCGATACGTCACTTCCGTTTTGAAGTGAAATAGATTGTATTTGTTTTTGATTCCCTTGAATACGAACGAGAGAGAAACCAGAAAAAAAAATCAGCTTCAAAAAAAGTCCTAAATTAATTGCTTTAAAATTTGCCAGAAATCTTTGTAAGCAGCCTCTCATATATCTAAATATCAGCCCAATTAATGTTTTAGAACTGGCAAACTTCTACATAAAAGAGCAAAATAGGAGGGTTTACATTCCAATCCTTAAAATCAAAACTGGGAGACAAATTTCAAAAGCCGTCACTTTCAAACACACTTCAGATTTTAAGCACTCCAGTGAATATGAGTGAATACGAGTAATATCGCGAATATGAGTTGTAGCTGTTTTTTTTCGTTGACTGTTTTTGATTTTTCAATATATCTGAATTTTATGACCTGAAGACCATTGATAAATATAAAGCCGGGCTTCACCAGCAGGATTTCCAGAATCTAAGATTCCAGACTATTGTTTGACGTATTGGATACACCGCATCTGGAATATGAAGCCTATCCAGTAGAACATCCAAATAATAAAAAAAAAGGATTTTTGAACTTATTTGTTTCCGAACTTATTATTGTGTAAATCCTATTGATTATCCTCCGGTAGTAAAAATCGATGCTTGATTGTGCGCGTGCGGCGGTAGCCGCAGGCGCAAAATTTTTTTTTAGCATTTAGTAAAAACAGATACGATTTAGTAAATTTTTCCTTTTAGATTTAGTAAATTCTTCCAGACCAGGGTGGCAACCCTGTTTACGAAATGACAAGCTACAAAATGCCTTGTAAGCTCGGATGCACAGTCCACATAAGTAGAGGTCTAGGTTGGAAAATACATGGTCCTATGTGCCATTGATAGGGAGTACGTAGTCCTTGAGCCCTGAGGTCAAGGTCACTGGGGAAAACCCAGAAATGTTTTTGTCAACAGAGGCCTTGGGAAAAACCCTAGTTACATAACATGTTTTTGTGAACAATTTTGGGAGAAGTTAATTAGTTTGTCAACAGGGGAAAACCTAGTTACTTAACTGATTTGTCAACAGGATTTGGGGAAAACCCCATAGCCTTGTGATTGGATGAAATTGGGACTTTGGGGGAAAACCCATGACCTTCTGAAATGTACATATAAGGTAAGAAATCATTGATAATATTATCATTAGTTTGACAATACTCGACTGGTGCAGAATAAGTTATGTCTGAGAAAAGAAATTTGGATTTTAGTGATTCTGTGGAGAGGGTAAGTTTAACTTTATTAAAATATATAATTTATAAATTTCATAGCTATTGATTATCATGTAAATATCTAGTGAGACATTATAATTTATAAACTAATATATATATATATGTACTTCTTACCATTTTCGTAATAAATTGTTCCAAGTATATAATAAAATGAACAATCAAACCCTATTTCATGTTTTTCACTTTTTAGGAAATATTCCTTCAATAAAATTCCATTTTAACATGCTAACCTTTTGCATTATACTAAACGCCATATCTCGAGAAATTTAGCGGATTGCAGCATAAAGACGTAAGTAATACGTTTTGAAGACTATGGGCGTTCAAAGGATTACTTGAGACCAATATAAGATGGCGTATTTAATACTATTGAAAAGGAATGATATTTTTTTTAAGACAAGGAGAGGCAAAGATTTAATAGAAATAATCAAGTATTTATTTTAAGAAAAGTAGTTATTTTATTTTACTGATTTTAATATTATAAATAGATTTATAGTCATTTGAGTTAAAACTTAAGGCAAATGAATGAGGGGGGGGCAAACTATTGGAACTACTAGTCCCTAAAGACTATTACTTGTACCTGAGTCTTGTGCAACACTATAGTAGGGGGGAGGGAGGGGGCTTTTTTTTAATTTCATTTAAATAACATGGAACCAAACTCTAAATTATAACTATGTAGATTTAAAATGGCCTTCTTTATTTCGAAGAGACAAGAAAAATATTTTTTAGCTTTGTGTCCTACTCTGCTATAATAAGTCAACCTCAAGCCCACAAGAATGTAAAATAAATAAGGAAAAGTAGTGAGGGACCACGAGGCCCATAGGGGGTTGTTTCTTTACTTATGCAAATATTTTCTTCAAGATTTCTTTATCCTCTCTATCTCTTTCTTGTGTATGTTTGAACACAAGCCTCTAGAAATTAAAACTGAGACTTTTTTTTTCCCAGGATTGAAAAGACTATATATATATATATATATATATATATATATATATATATATATATATATATATATATATATATATATATATATATATATATATATATATATATATATATATTAGAACCATGTAGACTTAAAATGGACTTCTTTATTTCGAAGAGACAAAAAAAATATTTTTTTCTTAGCTTTGTGTCCTACTCTGCTATGATAGCTCAGCCTCAGGTCCACAAAAATGTAAAATAAATAAGGAAAAGTAGTGGGGGTCCACGATGTCCATAGGGGACTGTTTCTTTACTTAAGCAAATATTTTCTTCAAGATTTCTTTATCCATCTCTCTCTCTCTTTCTTGTGTATGTTTGAACACAAGCCTCTAGAAATTAAAACTGAGACTGTTTTTTTCTCAAGATTGAAAAGACTATATTTTTCTAGACCGATGTCAAAAAGAAAAGAATTAATGAACTGAAAGAGGTTCCACGAGCAGTCAATCGGGATTAAAAAGACATTATATATTTGTAGCAAATAATTTGATTTTGCTGTGGACTCTTCACAAGCTATGACCAGCTCTTCTATCAAAAACGTAAGAGAAATTTAATTTATCCTCTCTTTCATGTGCGTGTTTGAACACAAGCCTCTTATTATACGTTTTTTTTAATAGGATTAGCAAAAAATATAATAATAATAATAATAATAGGGGAATTTAATAAATATATGTTTGTGTATGATAAGACCTCCCTCCATTCTTGTACAAAAAAAAGCTACAAGAAACAATTGTTTGTTAGCACTCCATGGCTTAGAAATTAAAAAATGAGACTTTTTTTTTCTCAGGATTGAAAAGACATTATATATTTGTAGCAAATAATTTTATTTTGATATTATTTTCTAGATGGATACCAAGAAGAGGCGACCAAAAAAACCAAAAAGATAAGAATTGTTGAGCTGAAAGAGATTCCACGTGCAATCAATCAGAGGGAAAATGAAGAGAATCAATCACCAGGACATGTTGATCCTTGTGTTATAGACAGTTTATTGAGGCTGATTGAGACCATCCCTAGTCCTAGAATAGCAGAAGAACTCCCGATAACAAACGTGGACTCTTCACAAGCTACAATCAGCTCTTTTATCAAAAACGTAAGAGAAATTTAATTTATCCTCTCTTTCATGTGCGTGTTTGAACACAAGCCTCTTATTATACGTTTTTTTTAATAGGATTAGTAAAAAATATAATAATAATAATAGGGGAATTTAATAAATATATGTTTGTGTATGATAAGACCTCCCTCCATTCTTGTACAAAAAAAACAATTGTTTGTTAGCATTCCATGACTTAGAAACTAAAAAATGAAACTGTTTTTTTTTCTCAGGATTAAAAAGACATTAGTATATTTGTAGCAAATAATTTGATTTTGCTATTATTTTCTAGACGGACACCAAGAAGAGGCGACCAAAAAAAACAAAAAAGATAAGAATTGTTGAGCTAAAAGAGATTCCACGCGCAGTCAATCGGAGGGGAAATGAAGATAATCAATCACCAGGACCAGTTGACCGTTGTGTTATAAATAGTTTATTGAGGTTGATTGAGACCATCCCTAGTCCTCAGATGACAAGAAACATGGACTCTCCACAAGCTACGATCAGCTCTTCTAACTAAAACGTAATAAAATTATATTTATTCTCTCTCTCTTTCATGTTCATGTTTGAATATAAGACTATTATCATACTTTTTTTGATTAAATGAGATTAGTACAATTTGTATAAAAAAAAAAATTAGGGAGGGTGCGTGTTGGGCCCTCCCCCAATATCTATATAAAAAAAATCGATTCTGAGAAAGAATTAATGTTATCCTATATCTCTCTCTCTCTCTGTCTCTCTCAATTACAATTTTATAGTGTGTGTGTGTGTATGTGTATTTGAAGAGACATCCAGTCAAAGGGAAAAAACTAAATTCATTTCTTTTAGTTTCAGGGGAATGTGACAAAATGGACTACCTTCCATGGTTTGGAATTAGAAAGGATTCAAGAGAAATATCCCATTTCACAGGATATTAGTGAAGGTATTTTCGCAAAATATTCCCCCTGATTTTCAGTTTAATATGGAAGAGCTTAATAAGCTTGTGGAAATCATTGATAGTGGTGTTTCTGGGATCAATGTAAATACTATTAGTGATATGATCCCTGAGCAAAATGGTGCAGGGTTTGAAAATACTGTCACGCCCCCAGAAACTGTATTACGTGAATTTAGTATGTTAGAATCTGCTCTAGGTCACATTGAAACACACAGGGTAGTTTTTAATCCCCCCGAGGAGAGCTTAACTGACGGAGGTATTATTTTAATCGACCCTGTTGAAACTCTCCATACATACATCGACAAAATTCGAGCACTTATTGAGAGTCAGATGCAGAACTGGGGCGGAAGAGATGGTATTAAAGCTTCAATAAGTCAAAAAGTATATTTACAAAAAGGACAGTCAGGTGATATTTTTCATTTTTATTTTTCAGCCGGGATCAGACATTTTACCCTGGCTTAAATAATTTTGATGATAATTTATTCAATTGGGTCAATAAATTAATATCCACTTTGGATACATTTAATGAGAAGGGTAGTGGGTCCAATATATTATTCATAGAGCATCTGGATCTGAAACTCTGTAAATTAAGAGAAAAATTTTCTTTAAGAGGGGCGGGTGGACACCTACGAATAAAATGCCATCCAGATATGTCGGCTACAAGGAGAATTCAAGGTTCAAATTTTGACGCAGGTTTGAAATGTTTTAAATATGCATTTTTAATTGCTGCACATAAACCTCTTGCAGTGGAAGCTAGCATGAAAAAACTAGACGAATTTTCACGAAATGGTGGAGAAAATTTCCCAAAAGTAAATTTTGATTGTTTGGAAGGCAAGTATCCGGTGTACTTAAAAGAAATAACTATGTTTGAAAAAGAAAATGAAAATATGTTGGGGGTAGAGGTTCTTCAATACGATACAGAATTTGTGGATGGGGGAAGAAACCAAATAAAAAAGGAGTCTTATATTCAGTTAGGACACCGGCAGTAGATAATATAAAAAATTTGGTTTGGATCATATATGAGTCTGCCAACGATATAAATTCATATGATCATTTTTTCCCCATTACTGCAGTTAGTAGATTGTTATCTCAGGGTATTCACAAAGGGGAACGTCATTACTGCCCCATGTGTCTTTCCCCATTTCGAACTGAGAAAAAATTCAACGATCATATAAAATATTGTAAAATTCACGAGAATCAAAGAGTAGAAATGCCGGCAGGAGACAAAGCCATTTTACAATTTAAAAACTATCAAAATTCCCTATTACAGAGTGATAAGGTGGCTTTAGATTGTGAAGCAAGACTGCTGGATGTATCTAACTCATCAAAGCCAAATATAGTCAAAGAACATAAACTTGTAGCTGTGTCATATGCACATGCTCAGCGAGACAACAACAACAAAATGAAACTTGTAGAGTTTTTTGAGACTATGGGAGAGGAGGGAAACATGGAAAAAACACTTGTAGCACTAATCAAAACAGCGAATAAGTTAATATCAAGATTGCGCCATACCAATTATCACAAGTCACTAACAGATGATGAAGAATGTGCTCTAGAAATAGGATCAATTTGTTGGGTTTTTAGGGGTGCTCTTGCCCCAAAAGATACTGTCCAGGATCATAATCATTTTATTGAGGCTAATTCCACAGGGAGAAGTAACTTTTGGGGGTGGGCTCATAAAAATTGCAATTTAAAAATTAAACAACAGCTCTTTCTTCCGGTTTTTATGCACAAATCCAACTACGATCTGAAGTTTTTGCTATCAGCAATGGCATAACTTCAAAGAAATGGAGTTATAGATGATGCATGGGTGGAAGACAGCTTTTCCTACAAAATCATACCAAATTCATCGGAAAAATTGCTTGTTTTGGAATTTATGTGGAAATATGTTGAAGATGGCGTTGAGAACGCGAATAAAATTCGCTTTTCAGATTCCTTCAGCTTTTTCCCTAAATCTTTGAGTGAATTGATTCAAGTACAGAAAAACGATGATGGCTGCAACGCTTTCCCCCTTCTCAAACAAAAACTTTGAAATGCTTTATATGATTTGTTAACGGTCAAAGGTGTTTACGCTTATGATCATTTTAATTCCATGTCGAGATTTGCCGAGGAGAAAATTCCCTCAATTGAATCGTTTTACGACAGTCTGCATGATCGTAGGTGCACCCCTGATGAATACAACTTTGCCACTAAGGTGTGGGCAGAAGAAGGGTTCAAAAATAGATTTGAGTACTGCAAATTGTATTTGGCGAGTTAGGTCCTAACTCTGTTGGGTATTGTCTGTAAAAATACGGACCAAATTTATAAGGAATTTAATCTTGATCTAGGGTATTACTTTTCCAGTCCACATATGGCCATATAGGTCCTCATCCTTAAAATTAGTCGGGAAAATATTGGACTCATCACCGACATTGATCAACACTTGTTTATTGAGAGATCAATGAGAGGTGGCTACGTTTTCCACGTGAATCGTATCTTGAAAACTGATCGAACTGGAGAGAAGACGGGGACAAAGTCGGATGCAGTGTTTCTTGATATAAATTCCCTATAACCCTCAGCTATGTCTTATTACGCTCTACCTTGTGGTGACTATAAGTGGCTCAATGACCCTTCTGCCTCCAATTTTCCCAACATTGCCAGTGTTGTTGTTGAGGAGAATGGGCCGGTGGGATGTTTTTTTGAAATTGATGGGGAGATACCAGTGAAGCCTTATGATACGGTAAAAGATTTCGTTTTTCCATGCATTAATAGATCTGTGTCTAGGGACTCTTAGAGTCCTCGCAACAGATCTTTGGCAGAGGAGGGAGAATACTTTTGTTACCTTCAAAAATATAGCTTATTGCTAATTCTCTGCCAAAACAAAATATTGTAGTACACCGCTAGGCATTGAAATGTGTGTTCAAAAATGGTTTCAAATTCACAAAGATTCATATAGCCATCCAATTCAGTCAAAAATTTTATTTGAAAAATAAACTTTTGTCAAGAAACGTTCTGAAGCAAAAACAAAGGTCGAAAAAGAAATCTATAAACTCATTTTAAATTCGGCCTTTGGTAAAATGTGTGAAAGTGTTCGCAATAGAAGTCGTTGTGACGTTGTAACCGATCCCGACTAATATGTTCGGATTATTGCCGATACCAATAACACTTACTATACAATCATTGCTCCAGACATGGTACTATTGAATAGAAAAAAAAGAAACATAGTATTGAATAAAAATACTACAGCAAGTAGGTCCATCTTGGAAATTTCAAAAAAGCTCATGTTGGAATTCTACTACAAAGTGGCTAGGGTACAATGGTCAGGGACGGAACAAGTAGAGGCCTGCTACGGGGATACAAATTCTCTATTGTTAAAAGTCAAAATAGAAAACCTACTTGACGATTTGGCTAACGGTGAAATCATCAGTTCTCGGATGGACTATAGAAACTGGAATGGGGAAATCTATCCTGAACTAGTCAGACGTCAAGCTCCAAACCAACATTTATTTTTAAAATCAGAAACAGGAAGTGACTTGATTTCTCGGGGTATGTTTGTAAGTCCGAAGGTTTTCTTTATGCTAACACACACCGATGAAATCAGAAAACGTTGCAAAGGAGTGCCCATGCACTATTTGGAAAAGAATTTTGACACGGGCGTCTATAGAAATTGTGTTTTTGAAAATACATTTCCACGAGCGAAACTGTTGGCAATTCGCCCGTTAAAATATAAGAATTTTACCGTAAATATTGAAAAGATTACTATGAGTACCATTTCCGACAAGGTCTATGTTTGTAGAGATGGTGTAAGTATCCTCCCCCTTGGGCACTATTTAACATCCGACTGAGACGAGTGTGTTCATCATAGGGAAAGTCTTGGTGTGAGTAAACTTATTTAAAAAAAATTCCTAAAACCTTGGGGGGGGGGCTTCGCGGCCCAAGTCGGGGGGGGGGAGGTTTGGGGGTTGGGGGGGTTGAGGGGGCCTTTGGCTGCGCGGCCGGCCGCCAGCGGGGGGGGGGGGGGGCGCTACCGGTACCATCTTTTAATGATTTAGAGCAGATTTTTTATTTTTGTTTCCAGTGTTGTATTATTAAAAGTTTTTATTTCTTTATATATATATATATATATGTACATACATTTACTAGTTTTCATTGTACAATGTAAAAAAAAATTGTTGTATTTCTAATGTTTTTTTTTTTTATCGACTATTTAATATATTAAACACTTTGATTTTACTTCAGTTGTTGTTGTTCATTGAATAGAGTTAGATACAGCTAGGTTATGTATCAGTTTATAACACCTTTCAGAGCTTTTCTCTGTGGGCCATCAATGAGTGGGAAAACAACATTTTCGATGACAATTATTCAGAATTGAGGTGAAATGTTGGCAGCAGGAGACCATCAAACTACCATAAAAAATATATACTATTCCTATAGTGATTAGTAACAATCATATGATAGAGTAAAGACTATTGAACCTCAAATCAAATTTATCAAGGGATTGGACGTTGTGGTCAAATCAATTGAACCAAATTCTTGGCTGATTATTGATGATTTAGCCGAATCAATAGAGCAATGGTCTGAGGAGATGATCCAATTGTTCACAGTGCGTTCTCATCATCAAAAAATTTCTGTCACCGTTGTTCTACACAATCTCTTTCATCAGAGTAAATGTATGCAAAATCTTGCATTGAACTGTACTCATTACATTGTGTACAAAGTTGTTCGTGACTCAAGTTCTCTCATAACATTAAACAAACAAATTTATCCGGGTCAACCAAAATTCTTGTTGTCAGCTTACAATCAGGCTACAAATAAACCATACGGGTACATTGTAATTGACCTTAATCAAAACATACCTGAAGAACTACGTGTTATTAGTAATATATTTAATCGTGAGATAGCAGTATATCTGCCGGTGAGTGATAGGAAAAGATATTAGTTGAAACTATGACGTTGAAGAAGTTACATCACAATAGACACTTGTTCTCTGTTTTGAGTAGTTCAAAACCTCGACTTAGGAAAGTCATATTAAACAATATAGATCGAGACTTTATTAAACTCAATTCCGAACTGTGTTTAAATTTAACTGCAGGCAATTTTCAATTATCATATGCAATTAAGAAAAAGGCTACAGAACATCAATCCATTTGTCGTGCACGCTCCAAGAAAAAGACCAGTCAAAAACAGAAAATAATCCATTTTGTTAAGGCAGGGGAAGGTTTTTTTACAGTTTTATTGCTAATAATTACCGGTCTTGTTAGAAATCTTGTTCTTTCTCCGTCTCAATCGTAACTCTATTGCATAAAAAAAAATATGGCGAAACCCTATAAATTGACTGCAATTGATGAAGCTCTATCTCCACTGCAAACTTTTGAGGGTAATCTCACAGATTTTCTTAATGATAATAGCATACCTGATGATCAGAAACTTTTAATTTTTCAAACGGCACTTCGTCGTGTTGACAAGCAGAAACCCTATCAAATTAAACCCATTAGTGTTGTGAATGTTGCAGATAAGATACAAGAGGCGAATATTACACAATCAACACCACTACTGCCACTCGAAGAAGACCACATATCAAGAATAATAGATCTATTACCAGTTTCCTATCGGGAACAGGGCAAAAGATTGTTAAACTATTTGAATAGAAGCAGTGATATTAAAATTGATGCTACAAATCATCAAATCACCCTAGGTAGCAACACTTACAATCTCATTGATCTAAGAACTGATTTTGTCTCAAATTGCAAGAAAACTCAATCCATTGCCACAAATCTTTTGAAATATTTACACACATCAAACTTTCCCAAAGCACTTGTGATCAACAGAAATTTTTTTAAAGATTTGACATCATTCAATAATGAAAAGGATGAGGAGGATGATGATTCTGAAAAAGATGATTTCAAGACTCTAATGCTAATAAGTACACCTAAATCCAATTACAAAAGCAGCATCAGCAGCAGCAGCAGCAGCAATGATTCAACTTTAGTCAGTAGAAAAAAGCATCTTTCCCCGACAACTGCCAACACCACTGTTAGTATACAAAAGGTTAGTGGTGGTGATACACATTTATACGCAAAATGGATGAAACTCTAAACCATACTTATGCAAATGTTGGTGAGATGGGGAGTGTTAGTGCTCCCAGTACACTTGCTCAAATCTACAATGTTCAACAGATTGTAGCAAAAAAATATCTTCAAAATGAACCTAGCTACACACTTCATCGAAATCGCAGACTTCGCACAAATCAATATCGGAAAACTAAGGCATTCTACCCTCTACAAATCATGCAAGCTGATCTTATGACTTTGGACAAAAGGCAATGACGAAACTGTAAAGCGTAACATGACATTATATATGCAATCATTTTATTAGTTACAATTCCAGGACCAGTTAACTAAAATCTAAGCACCGAGATGTTAGTGAATTGTATCTATAATAAATGCTTGATTAGGAGTCCTATAAAAAATACAAAAATATTAAGTACGTTACTTTTTTAATCAATTTTCGAAGAAAATTCAAATCAAATTTAACACAAATCTGTATCAAATTCACAGTACACTCAAGACTGCAGTAGGTTAATGACTGATTAGAACCAATCGTCTTCTCATTTCTAGATATTGTACACTCAAAAACACTGCTGTCTTTATTCATGATTTGGATAAAATTATGCAAGTTTACAATCAACGTCCTCATCGTTCCCTGTCCAATCTTAGTCCTTTTGAAGCTCATCACAATGATAACAATACACTTGACATTTTTGTCAAACAATATCCTTCTAACAATAAAAATGGAATAAAAAGCAAATTGATTGTGGGTGATAGGGTTCGAATCAATCGGTCAAGTAATATTTTTGAAAAAGAGAATGAACTATGGTCTACTGAACTTATTATAGTGTCGAAAGTTATTGAGACCAGTCCCGTGACCTATTCACTACGTGATAACAAAGATGGTGAGAGTTATGGGGGATTTTACGATTGTAATTTGCAAAAAGTTACAGATAGTGGTATTTTTCAAATTAGAAAAAGTATTAAAAACTGGAACGCGAGGTGGTGAGAAACAGTTGTTGGTTCGCTGGCTTGGGTACAACTCTGAATTTGATTCTTGGATAGGTGTTGAAGACTTACACAATGTCCCATGATTTCTATGTGACATTCATTTGCAATGTTTCCAATCCTCTCAATGATGATTTGAATAGAACAAGTGATTTTTGGACCAAGTGATTTTTTGCCTACCATTAAATTTCAAGGTAGATATGAAGTTGCTCTCGTCGATTGTGTTATCAAGAATACAAATGACGTCCTAAGAAAAGAGATCTCATATGATATTAAAATACGACCGTTTGAATTCAGTGCTGAAGGTGCAATGGCAACTTTTGACTCTAATGATTACTCTATAGCTAACATACCCTACAGGGAATACAATAATATGCAAGAACTGTGTCGAGTTATCAACAAAAAAATTGCAAGTCGAAAAAAAGGGGGTTTCACTTTCAATTACTTGACGGAACAAATGAGAATTTATATTTCCAATTTATTTGAGAATGAAAGAATTTTCATCAATGAGAATTTACTTGAGGTTCTTGGTTTTAAAAACCGTATTATTAAGACAGAAAATTTCAGTGGTAGTGACCATGTTATCTATGCAGACTATGCATCCAGCTTCTCCTCAAACAGTTGTATATTCATCTACAGTTCGTTTGTGGATTCGTCCAGAGTTGGTAATTCCAATGTCCCCCTTTTACGTGTTCTAGAAAGAAAAAGTACAGAAAATAATGTACATCACTATAATATAAGACACCTCCAGTATGTTCCTGTAAACACTTCATATTTGGAACTCTGTCAGTTAACACTAAGAACTGAACTCGGTGATCTTTTAGCTGTAACAAAGGTTTTTTGTGTTATTATATGTCATTTTCGACCTGTCATTCAAGATGAATAGTAGAAGAATCCCATTTGTTTGTCCTGACATTAATTGTTATGCTGCTGCTCTGAGTCCTCATCAAATAGGTCATGGATTGGACTACTACAAGGGGCGTACTTCAATGTCTGGCTATGGTCTTGGTAGTTTGTTTGCTAGGCTATTTCGTTCTGCACTACCCATTGCCAAGAAATATATTGTTCCAGCTGCAACAAATTTTGCTGGCTCAACACTACAGGACTGGAGTTCGAGTAAGAATTTCAAGGACAGTCTTAAGGAAAATCTTAGATCTTCAGCAAGAGCTGTTGGCGAACAATTGAAATTTCAACAAAATGGGAAAGGTTTAAAAAGGATGCGTGGTAGTCATTCACTCATCAGTCTCCATCCAGGTGAGAAGCGTAAGCCATCATCAACAACAACAATTTTGAAAAGAAAAATCATCAAGAAAAAGAAGAAGAAAAAGATTGTTAGATCAAAACAAGATTTTTTCTCATAAGATGACTTATCTCCCTCATAAAGAATCACAACCATCGATTACTTCATCATTAAATCTATTCAATGCTGAAAATGTTGATGTCAGTGTCAAGCATAGTTACTATGAACAATTTCATCCTCAGCAACCCCTCTCGGAAAATATACACTTTCAAATATTTTCCAATGAAGATTATTTCATTGATTTGTCATCCACAGTTATTGATTTAAATGTTGTGGTGAAGAAAAAGTCTGACAATCAAACTCCTAGTGCTGTTTATGGTTTATCCTATAAAAACTGTATTCTACTAAATTTGCTCAGACAAATTAATACATATATTAATGGAACATTGGTTAGCACTAGCAATAATTTCTCAAACTATGTAAGCTATATATAATTTATTTTGATGACACCAAAATAATACAAGGAATTGAGACGTCATCAATGGGCTATGAATATAGATTAAATATCGACACTGATGGTAAGCTGACTACAGGTGTGACCAAGGAATTTTATTTGGTTGGTAAATTTAATAAGGAAAAATTGGAAATTTCAAATAGTTTACCACCCAACATCAACTTTGACATAAAGTTACTACTTGTTTCAGATAATTTCTTTTTGAGAAAAACAATTGCCAGAGCCCCTGATACACCGGGCAATCCTACTTCAGCAGTATTTCATGTGTAAAAACAATAGGTCATGAGTTCTGTTGCATTGGCAGTGGAAAAACTGAGAACCAACGGTAACAGTATTAAACTACTCGTTCCTCAAACAGTTACCAATCAACGTCACATTGCTACAGGTTCTCGGAATTATACTGATTCGTGATTTATCAGTGGGGAAATCCCCTCGAAACTCGCATTGGCCTTTGTAAAGAGTGCTAGCGCCGTTGGGTCCTGGACCACATCCCCTCATGATTTTAATTTTTTTGGTTTGTCCAGTCTTGTGTGCAAAGTGAATGGAGTTCCTCTATACAATTTATCATTTGATAACAAATCCTACAGAACTCTCTATGAATTGACCATGCAATCACTGGATCATCATTCACAACTATTTGAAAATGGAATAACTGGTTCAATGTTTTCAGAAACTCATGGTATAATTATTTTAGACTTGTCTGGCACTCAAGATTTGACTGTTGTTAGAACAGGGAATGTCCGTTTAGAGTGCACATTTACCAATGCCTTTACTGAAAGCATTACGTTAATATCGCTACGCCAATTTGAAACCTATTGGGAGATAACTCCCGATGGTAGTGTTCTACTAGACTTGGCACTATGAACACGAATCAAATAATTGATGTATTTAGCTTGGATCCATTCCTTTTCAAATATAAATCCTATTGTCTACCCTCGGATTTCCTTGAAAAAATTAAAGGTGGTATTCATACCATTATCACTGTTAATAGCAGTCCATGGAATATAAGAAATACTGGACACTGGTTGTGCATCTTTCAAACAGTAAAAACTATTGAATTTTTCAATCCTCTCGGATTCCCATATACATTTTATGGTTTCCATATTAAAGCCTATATTGAAAGCAGTGGGAAACCTATTAGTCAAAACCGGAAGAGAGTGCAGGATCTATCGACTAAAAGCTGTGGTTTTCATGCGCTACTATATTTCGTTTTCAGATGTCCTGGCTATACTTAAAAGCAGTTTCTCAACAGTTATGAAGACAATCCATGTCTAAACTACTTTATACTTGAAAATATACTCTAAAAACTGTATAATATTTGTTTTAGCCCCTTACGAGTAAAGTGTTTTAAAAATGTGCGCAAATTTTTTTATTAATACAAAATGTGCAAGCATAAAACAAAATGTTTTTTTGTTTAGATTTCTTCTTCTTCTACATGTAGATGATCATCATTGTCAATGACAACTTGAGGTGATAGATCATTTACATTCACTTTGTGTTGATCAAGTAGGAAACAGTTAGGATCACAATTACCAAAGTACAATTCAGTTTCACTTTTATCATATCTCTTTGTGTAGTCAATGATTCTTTTTTCATTTATATTGTAAAATTCACGTATTTCAATTTGTGTATTTGATGCAATGTCACAAACAGAATTCTCAAATGAATAATCACTCTCCGTAACTGCCAAATAAAAATCCGTAGGTTTATAATCATAATAACCAGTATCTCCACAAAGATGTCGTTGAAAGCAAACTCTTTTGATATTTTCACACTGGAAGCGTTGCCCAGATTTATCGACCCGATAAAGTCTAAACCCACGACGATATCAGTCTCACAAGAATAGACCAAATTATCGTTCAGAATTTTTTCTAATCATACCAGGATAGGTATTTTCCCACTGATTACATTTATCAAAGTTACAGTTTGAAAATAGGAGTCCTCTGACATGAGAATCACAAACTTCTTCAAGGTATGAATTACAATCTTTAACTTTAATGGCATATCCTCTGTGAAGTTTGCAGGGATTGCAAAATCTACACTTTTCAATATATTCAATGACAGAAGTGCAATTCTCACAGGAAGACCAACTGCCCAATGTATATAAACATAGAGGACATATGTAGCACATTTTCTTCACTATTGACACTCAGACTGCAGATTACAAACTAACTACTCTCCTAGAAAGAGTGTTCTTCTTTCTTTTACTTTGAGTACTCGCTTCAGATTTCCTAGAGATAAAATAGGAGGAGGAGGAGTAAACAGGTGAAGTTACATTTTAAACCTGTTTGAGCAGGATTTTTTTCCCGTTCTATTCGCTTCATTGGACTGTGTGATTTTATATTTTTTATACAAACTGTTCCTATTGTTTTTTTTTTTTTTTTTTTTGGAAATATATGTAATGTTAAAAATCAAATCTACAATACTATTTTTTTTTTTTTAAATCAGTATGTCAATAAATTGAGTGAATGCATTGGGACCACGATGTAAAAGCCTCATACAATAATCCAAGGTTGGAGAGTCTCGTTTCATGATGTCATCAACCATTCTTTGACTGAAGATTCTCCTCTGCACCGACAATTTCTTAAACCGGTCATTTAGATTTAAACATTTTTCCAAAGTGACAAGGTTCTGCATGATTGTTTCTTTCTCAAATACATTCAATTTTTTTTTACTGTTGATGTTTACACTGCTGAATACATACTAACTAACAAATATTGAAGAAAGAAAATAGTCTGTTTCAAATACTCTCTCATCGCCTATTGGTTCTTCTGCAAAAGATTAAACAACTCTCAAAAATGCTACTACAAAAAAAAAGAAAATGATCATCAATATGTTTATTCAACAAATTTATATATATATCAATATATATAAAACAATATTATGGCTTTTTCAATAAATAACTCAGTCCATTTTTCTCTATATGCTCAACAATTGCATTCAAACCTGCTTGTAAGGTAGATATATTCATTATATTCACTTTGGCTGCAAAACATAACTGTTCATCCATCTTTAATCGACTCAGAGATATTACTTATCTACTGAACATCTCATCCCACTCGAAAGATAATCTTCTCCCTGTTGCTATTTCTACTGTAACATTTGCCGCTCTTTTCATCACTTCATCGCTATTCTCTTCCGCCTGTCTCTTTATGTTCAATACAGTGAAATTACACATTTTTGTAATATTCCAAAGAAAAAAAAATAATATTCAAAATAAAACTATAGAACAAAATCCAATTCAGAACTGTGACACTAACTAACTCTGTCCCACTTTATATAGAGTATTTTCCAAGGTTATGGGGTTTTCCCCAAATCCTGTTGACAAATCAGTTAAGTAACTAGGTTTTCCCCTGTTGACAAACTAATTAAATTTTCCCAAAATTGTTCACAAAAACATGTTATGTAACTAGGGTTTTTCCCAAGGTCTCTGTTGAGAAAAACATTTCTGGGTTTTCCCCAGTGACCTTGATCTCAGGGCTCAGGGACTACGTACTCCCTTTCAATGGCATATAGGACCATCTATTTTCCAACATAGACCTCTACTCACATATCTATGCATGTGTTCTGTACTCCGGTGACACCAAAAACTCTGGAGAATTCCCTAAGGCTTAGTTCTGACAGAGCGCGAACAAAATTCGCTCTGCGATATTTCGCATCGCGCCGCTTTGCGGAATTCGCCATGTAGTTCTCACAGTCCGCTAATTTCGTTACTATTGAGAAAATGCAGTTCAAAAGTGAAAGAAAAAAGAGACTCATCAGTGCTGCTGCAGCTTTCTCTCATGTTGTATATAAAAGGGTAAGTAGAAATTAGATTCATAAGTCTTTCAATTTCTATTCGTTTGTTTACTTCTGGAGCGAATGACGATAGAAATGCAATTCTTTTCAACTTGAGTTTAAAGCGCAACGAAGCGAAGATTTCGATGAACGAAGCGTATTTTTTCCGCGGGGCAACGCGAAATTTGCTAGGCAATACGAAATTCACGCTCTGTCAGAACTAAGCTTTAAGTTTAGTTCTGACAGAGCGCGAACAAAATTCGCTCTGCGATATTTCGCATCGCGCCGCTTTGCGGAATTCGCCATGTAGTTCTCACAGTCCGCTAATTTCGTTACTATTGAGAAAATGCAGTTCAAAAGTAAAAGAAAAAAGAGACTCATCAGTGCTGCTGCAGCTTTATTCATGTTGTATATACAAGGGTAAGTAGAAATTAGACTAATAGGTTTTTCAATATCCATTTGTTTGTTTATTTCTGGAGTGAATGACGATAGCGATGCGAATTTTTTCAATTTGAAGCGCTGCGAAGCGAAGATTTCGATGAACGAAGCGTATTTTTCCCGCGGGGCGACGCGAAATTCGCTAGGCGATACGAAATTCGCGCTCTGTCAGAACTAAGCTTTAAGCCAGGTAGATCAAGTGTCGTCAAATTTTTTTAAAGCACGCGTTGATCCAAAGGTTGATTTCACCTTCAAGTCAGAGAAATCTAATAATAGAAACGTTTACCCCCGCCAATGGGGTGGGGGGGATGGTCGTCTACAGATCCGCTACTGCGTCTGACTGATGATATTTCAGACAGTAAGCTGTACGAGAAATATGGTTCTATTACGATTAATAAGGCTGAATAATGAAAGAAAGGTTAAGGTGGCCAGAAACGCTCTGCGGATGAAGAAAGACAGATTTCCAAAGATGGTCCTTCTCGGCCAACCATCTTGGGGCAAATAAAATGCAGGTTGTCCCCGAATGGAGTGAGAGGAGTCCGTAAGAAAAGATTTAAGAAAAAATGGAACTTCTTGGGAGTGTTTCAAGCCGTGATTCCCAACGGGGGGGGGGCACACGTCTCACCGGTAGGGCATGGGAATGTTTTGGTGGGTCATGGGCAGGACTTGCACTCTTCAGCTGATAATACTCTAGAGTTTAGAGCCTTAATTAACAGAGAAAATATCATGTAAATGACGCTATATTCACATGCATTTAAAGAGCAAAACAGATACATGACAGTATTGCAACGACATCATGCATTGTATGAAAGATGTTGTATACAGACAACAATTTTCATTCGCATAAATGTTCGGAAGAATACGTGCAAAATTTTGGGTAACAAATTTAAATATCACGAGGAAGGCATTAGGATTTTAGAAATGCCTAGGTGGGGCATGGCCCATAATCGGGTTGATACCACTGGTTTAAAGAGAGAGGCCTTGAATAGCTTACGATGGAGGAGTGGCGTGCGTAGCTGTGTTGACCTCAGGTGGCTTGGTGTAGCAGTGACTTTTCAGTGATCGTAGTAGTACTGTGCGTGGGGTTGATATGTTGTTTACGACTCTACAGAACAGAAGCAACTTATGGCTCAAACTTACTGAAATTCACAGCTTATTTACTTCATTACTGAAATCAACAACACTTACTAAAAATGACCAATAATTTCCTAGGAATAAAAACTCTTTGCTTCCACCTAAAGGTCCAACACGTATTCAGTAAATTAATCTATGCAAAAAACATTAAAAAAAGCATTAAGTAATATAATTTAAAGCTCTCATGACATTTCGTTACATAATTGGTCCATCTTAGATTTCGAATCCTAAATATTTTTCCCTGTGAATAATAATGGTTTGTTTTCCATAATGTCAATTAGGAGTTAAACTACTTTCTTTGTTTGTCATGACTTCTTTCCTTTTAGCTTTCCTTCAGTATAAATTAAAATAGGTCACTTAGCCTAAGGATATTCGTTATTGCGTTTCTTTTTTTCTACGGACTTTTCTTTTACTTATTGCTAGTAGCAACTCACGAGTAAGGGCAAAACAAAATTGAACTCCAATTGAAATCAATTTTCCGCGGGATCGATTTTCAATAAAGGGCATGTTGAAAATAGTTTCTTGCTTATCAACTCTAGAGATTTTTATTTTAAGTTCGAATCCCAAGTCAGAGAGTAGATAAAACTAGCTTTACTTAATTCATATGAATCACATTACTACTTTTTTTCTTCATAGTAACTCCCTACCGACTAATATCTTTTGCTAAGCAAGATGAAAACAGCTTGCGTAAGCACGTATTTCATTTTATATTTGATTTTAATTTTGCTGTATTAATACAGAAATCCATGCACGTTTTAACTGAACTTATAAAAAACAGCTGTCAAATGCATCTAAGGAAATGCAAATTTGGGGAACAAGTTTTAAGATCAGACAAGGCAAGTGCTCAAAGAACATATCAAAGCTCTATTCTGGGAATTCCTTTGAATGGATCTTTGGAAGATCATTGATAAACTTTAAGAGAAAATTATTAGTTTATTTTACGTGTAGCTTACACAGTGGAATACCTACAGCACAATCATTATATATTGTAATTCCGCTGGCTATTCGTATCTGGTTTAAACGAAAAAAAACAAAAAAAACTGGCAAGGCCACATATGAAGAATCATGGTTGCAGCGATAGCTGCAACCTAATAAAGATTGATCCACAGCCCATAGTAACCAATAGTTTAAACACATGATGAAACTACATAAGGTTAAAAAAAATTGACATCTGAAACTGACTCAAAAAGGGTAACTATTATTTCGATTAATATCAATAGCGAAAGTTTATTGAACGACAAATTTAGTGTCATTTCAAAAATTGGCTTGAAACCCGTCCAAATTGGCGTCAGATCTAAATGAAAAGTGCATTGTTAGAACTGTCATGGTCGAAAACCTAATGATGGAGAATTATTATAGACCACCACCTTAAAATTACTACAGCATAAGATCCTGAGAAGGCACGCTAATCTGTAAGAATCAAAACATAAAATTTGGCATA